>NC_090929.1:1667862232-1668002232 GCF_040938575.1 Ambystoma mexicanum
AGCCTCTGATTATGGAGAGTCGGGAAAGACATGTGCTGCTGGAGTCTTGCGTAGCCTCTGATTATGGAGAGTCGTGAAAGACATGTGCTGCTGGAGTCTTGCGTAGCCTCTGATTATGGAGAGTCGGGAAAGACGTGTGCTGCTGGAGTCTTGCGTAGCCTCTGATTATGGAGAGTCGTGAAAGACATGTGCTGCTGGAGTCTTGATTAGCCTCTGATTATGGAGAGTCGGGAAAGACATGTGCTGCTGGAGTTTTACGTAGCCTCTGATTATTGAGAGTCAAGGTAGCCATGTGCTGCGGTAGGCTTGTGTTGTCTCTGATTATGGAGAGTCAGGGTAGACATGTGCTGCTGGAGTCTTACGTAGTCTCTGATCATGGAGAGTCAGGGAGGTCATGTGCTGCTGGAGTCTTACGCAGCCTCTGATCATGGAGAGTCAGGGCAGCCATGTGCTGCTGGAGTCTTACGTAGCCTCTGATCATGGAGAGTCAGGGCAGCCATGTGCTGCTGGAGTCTTACGTAGCCTCTGATCATGGAGAGTCAGGGCAGACATGTGTTTCTGGAGTCTTGCGTAGCCTCTGATTATGGAGAGTCGGGAAAGACATGTTCTGCTGGAGTCTTGCGTAGCCTCTTATCATGGAGAGTCAGGGCAGCCACGTGCTTGTGGAGTCTTGCGTAGCCTCTGATTATGGATAGTCGGGAAAGACATGTGCTGCTGGAGTCTTGCGTAGCCTCTGATTATGGAGAGTCGTGAAAGACATGTGCTGCTGGAGTCTTGCGTAGCCTCTGATTATGGAGATTCGGGAAAGACATGTGCTGCTGGAGTCTTGCGTAGCCTCTGATTATGGAGATTGAGGGCAGCCATGTGCTTCTGGAGTCTTACGTAACCTCTGATCATGGAGAGTCAGGGCAGCCATGTTCTGCTGGAGTCTTGCGTAGCTTCTGATTATGGAGAGTCAGGGTAGAAATGTGCTGCTGGAGTCTTACGTAGCCTCTGATCATGGAGAGTCAGTGCAACCATGTGCTGCTGGAGTCTTACGTAGCCTCTGATCATGGAGAGTCAGGGCAGCCACGTGCTTGTGGAGTCTTGCGTAGCCTCTGATCATGGAGAGTCAGGGCAGCCACGTGCTTGTGGAGTCTTACGTAGCCTCTGATCATGGAGAGTCAGTGCAACCATGTGCTGCTGGAGTCTTGCGTAGCCTCTGGTTATGGAGAGTCGGGAAAGACATGTGCTGCTTGAGTGTTGCGTAGCCCTTGATTATGGAGAGTCGTCAAAGACATGTGCTGCTGGAGTCTTGCGTAGCCTCTGATTATGGAGAGTCGGGAAAGACATGTGCTGCTGGAGTCTTGCGTAGCCTCAGATTATGGAGAGTCGTGAAAGACATGTGCTGCTGGAGTCTTGCGTAGCATCTGATTATGGAGAGTCGGGAAAGACATGTGCTGCTGGAGTCTTGCGTAGCCTCTGATTATGGAGAGTCAAGGTAGCCATGTGCTGCGGTAGGCTTGTGTTGTCTCTGATTATGGAGAGTCAGGGTAGACATGTGCTGCTGGAGTCTTACGTAGCCTCTGATCATGGAGAGTCAGGGCAGCCATGTGCTGCTGGAGTCTTACGCAGCCTCTGATCATGGAGAGTCAGTGCAACCATGTGCTGCTGGAGTCTTACGTAGCCTCTGATCATGGAGAGTCAGGGCAGCCACGTGCTTGTGGAGTCTTGCATAGCCTCTGATCATGGAGAGTCAGGGCAGCCACGTGCTTGTGGAGTCTTACTTAGCCTCTGATCATGGAGAGTCAGGGCAGCCATGTGCTGCTGGAGTCTTACGTAGCCTCTGATTATGGAGAGTCAAGGCAGCCATGTGCTGCGGTAGGCTTGTGTTGTCTCTGATTATGGAGAGTCAGGGTAGACATGTGCTGCTGGAGTCTTACATAGCCTCTGATCATGGAGAGTCAGGGCAGCCATGTGCTGCTGGAGTCTTACGTAGCCTCTGATCATGGAGAGTCAGGGCAGACATGTGTTTCTGGAGTCTTGCGTAGCCTCTGATTATGGAGAGTCAGGAAAGACATGTGCTGCTGGAGTCTTGCGTAGCCTCTGATTATGGAGAGTCGGGAAAGACATGTGCTGCTGGAGTCTTGCGTAGCCTCTGATTATGGAGAGTTCGGGAAAGACATGTGCTGCTGGAGTCTTGCGTAGCCTCTGATTATGGAGAGTCGTGAAAGACATGTGCTGCTGGAGTCTTGCGTAGCCTCTGATTATGGAGAGTCGGGAAAGACATGTGCTGCTGGAGTCTTGCGTAGCCTCTGATTATGGAGATTGAGGGCAGTCATGTGCTTCTGGAGTCTTACGTAACCTCTGATCATGGAGAGTCAGGGCAGCCATGTGCTGCTGGAGTCTTGCGTAGCTTCTGATTATGGAGAGTCAGGGTAGAAATGTGCTGCTGGAGTCTTACGTAGCTTCTGATCATGGAGAGTCAGGGCAGCCATGTGCTGCTGGAGTCTTGCGTAGCTTCTGATTATGGAGAGTCAGGGTTGAAATGTGCTGCTGGAGTCTTACGTAGCCTCTGATCATGGAGAGTCAGGGCAGCCATGTGCTGCTGGAGTCTTACGTAGCCTCTGATTATGGAGAGTCAGGGCAGCCATGTTCTGCTGGAGTCTTGCGTAGCCTCTGATTATGGAGAGTCAGGGCAGCCATGTGCTGCTGGAGTCTTACGTAGCCTCTGATTATGGAGAGTCAAGGTAGCCATGTGCTGCGGTAGGCTTGTGTTGTCTCGGATTATGGAGAGTCAGGGTAGACATGTGCTGCTGGAGTCTTACGTAGCCTCTGATCATGGAGAGTCAGGGTCGTCATGTGCTGCTGGAGTCTTACGTAGCCTCTGATTATGGAGAGTCAGGGCAGCCACGTGCTGCTGGAGTCTTACGTAGCCTCTGATCATGGAGAGTCAGGGCAGCCATGTGCTGCTGGAGTCTTACGTAGCCTCTGATTATGGAGAGTCAAGGTAGCCATGTGCTGCAGTAGGCTTGTGTTGTCTCTGATTATGGAGAGTCAGGGCAGCCATGTGCTGCTGGAGTCTTGCATAGCCTCTGATTATGGAGAGTCAGTGCAGCCATGTGCTGCTGGAGTCAAGCATAGCCTCTGATTATGGAGAGTCATGGTAGACATGTGCTGCTGGAGTCTTACGCAGCCTCTGATCATGGAGAGTCAGGGCAGCCATGTGCTGCTGGAGTCTTACGTAGCCTCTGATTATGGAGAGTCGGGAAAGACATGTGCTGCTGGAGTCTTGCGTAGCCTCTGATTATGGAGATTGAGGGCAGCCATGTGCTTCTGGAGTCTTACGTAACCTCTGATCATGGAGAGTCAGGGCAGTGATGTGCTGCAGGAGTCTTCCGTAGCCTCTGATTATGGAGAGTCAGGGCAGCCATATGCTGCTGGAGTCTTGCGTAGCCTCTGATTATGGAGAGACAGGGCAGCCATGTGCTAATGGAGTCTTGCGTAGCCTCTGATTATGGAGAGTCGTGGCAGCCATGTGCTGCTGGAGTCTTCCGTAGCCTCTGATTATGGAGAGGCAGGGTAGCCATGTGCTGCTGGAATCAAGCATAACCTATGATTATGGAGAGTCACGGTAGCCATGTGCTGCGGTAGTCTTGTGTAGTCTCTGATTATGGAGAGTCAGCGCAGCCATGTGCTGCTGGAGTCAAGCGTAGCCTCTGATTATGGAGAGTCACGGTAGACGTTGTGCTGCAGGAGTCTTCCTTAGCCTCTGATTATGGAGAGTCAGGGCAGCCATGTGCTGCAGGAGTCTTACGTAGCCCCTGATCATGGAGAGTCAGGGTAGCCATGTGCTGCTGGAGTCTTACGTAGCCTCTGATTATGGAGAGTCAAGGTAGCCATGTGCTGCGGTAGGATTGTGTTGTCTCTGATTATGGAGAGTCAGGGTAGACATGTGCTGCTGGAGTCTTACGTAGCCTCTGATCATGGAGAGTCAGGGTAGTCATGTGCTGCTGGAGTCTTACGCAGCCTCTAATCATGGAGAGTCAGGGCAGCCATGTGCTGCTGGAGTCTTACGTAGCCTCTGATCATGGAGAGTCAGGGCAGCCATGTGCTGCTAGAGTCTTACGTAGCCTCTGATTATGGAGGGTCAAGGTAGCCATGTGCTGCGGTAGGCTTGTGTTGTCTCTGATTATGGAGAGTCAGGGTAGACATGTGCTGCTGGAGTCTTACATAGCCTCTGATCATGGAGAGTCAGGGCAGCCATGTGCTGCTGGAGTCTTACGTAGCCTCTGATCATGGAGAGTCAGGGCAGACATGTGTTTCTGGAGTCTTGCGTAGCCTCTGATTATGGAGAGTCGGGAAAGACATGTGCTGCTGGAGTCTTGCGTAGCCTCTGATTATGGAGAGTCGGGAAAGACATGTGCTGCTGGAGTCTTGCGTAGCCTCTGATTATGGAGAGTCGGGAAAGACATGTGCTGCTGGAGTCTTGCGTAGCCTCTGATTATGGAGAGTCGTGAAAGACATGTGCTGCTGGAGTCTTGCGTAGCCTCTGATTATGGAGAGTCGTGAAAGGCATGTGCTGCTGGAGTCTTGCGTAGCCTCTGATTATGGAGATTGAGGTCAGCCATGTGCTGCTGGAGTCTTGCGTAGCCTCTGATCATGGAGAGTCAGGGCAGCCATGTGCTGCTGGAGTCTTGCGTAGCTTCTGATTATGGAGAGTCAGGGTAGAAATGTGCTGCTGAAGTCTTACGTAGCCTCTGATCATGGAGAGTCAGGGCAGCCATGTGCTGCTGGAGTCTTACGCAGCCTCTGATCATGGAGAGTCAGTGCAACCATGTGCTGCTGGAGTCTTACGTAGCCTCTGATCATGGAGAGTCAGGGCAGCCACGTGCTTGTGGAGTCTTGCGTAGCCTCTGATCATGTAGAGTCAGGGCAGCCACGTGCTTGTGGAGTCTTACGTAGCCTCTGATCATGGAGAGTCAGTGCAACCATGTTCTGCTGGAGTCTTGCGTAGCCTCTGATCATGGAGAGTCAGGGCAGCCACGTGCTTGTGGAGTCTTGCGTAGCCTCTGATTATGGAGAGTCGGGAAAGACATGTGCTGCTGGAGTCTTGCGTAGCCTCTGATTATGGAGAGTCGTGAAAGACATGTGCTGCTGGAGTCTTGCGTAGCCTCTGATTATGGAGAGTCGGGAAAGACATGTGCTGCTGGAGTCTTGCGTAGCCTCTGATTATGGAG
The DNA here is from genome assembly GCF_040938575.1 of Ambystoma mexicanum. Classification (NCBI taxonomy): domain Eukaryota; kingdom Metazoa; phylum Chordata; class Amphibia; order Caudata; family Ambystomatidae; genus Ambystoma; species Ambystoma mexicanum. The sequence goes on from NC_090929.1 coordinate 1,667,867,452, forward strand.
AATCGTGAAAGACATGTGCTGCTGGAGTCTTGCGTAGCCTCTGATTATGGAGAGTCGGGAAAGACATATGCTGCTGGAGTCTTACGTAGCCTCTGATTATGGAGAGTCAAGGTAGCCATGTGCTGCGGTAGGCTTGTGTTGTCTCTGATTATGAAGAGTCAGGGTAGACATGTGCTGCTGGAGTCTTACGCAGCCTCTGATCATGGAGAGTCAGGGCAGCCATGTGATGCTGGAGTCTTACGTAGCCTCTGATCATGGAGAGTCAGGGCAGCCATGTGCTGCTGGAGTCTTACGTAGCCTCTGATCATGGAGAGTCAGGGCAGACATGTGTTTCTGGAGTCTTGCGTAGCCTCTGATTATGGGGAGTCGGGAAAGACATGTGCTGCTGGAGTCTTGCGTAGCCTCTGATCATGGAGAGTCAGGGCAGCCACGTGCTTGTGGAGTCTTGCATAGCCTCTGATTATGGAGAGTTCGGGAAAGACATGTGCTGCTGGAGTCTTGCGTAGCCTCTGATTATGGAGAGTCGTGAAAGACATGTGCTGCTGGAGTCTTGCGTAGCCTCTGATTATGGAGAGTCGGGAAAGACATGTGCTGCTGGAGTCTTGCGTAGCCTCTGATTATGGAGATTGAGGGCAGCCATGTGCTTCTGGAGTCTTACGTAACCTCTGATCATGGAGAGTCAGGGCAGCCATGTGCTGCTGGAGTCTTGCGTAGCTTCTGATTATGGAGAGTCAGGGTAGAAATGTGCTGCTGGAGTCTTACGTAGCTTCTGATCATGGAGAGTCAGGGCAGCCATGTGCTGCCGGAGTCTTGCGTAGCTTCTGATTATGGAGAGTCAGGGTTGAAATGTGCTGCTGGAGTCTTGCGTAGCCTCTGATCATGTAGAGTCAGGGCAGCCACGTGCTTGTGGAGTCTTACGTAGCCTCTGATCATGGAGAGTCAGTGCAACCATGTTCTGCTGGAGTCTTGCGTAGCCTCTGATCATGGAGAGTCAGGGCAGCCACGTGCTTGTGGAGTCTTGCGTAGCCTCTGATTATGGAGAGTCGGGAAAGACATGTGCTGCTGGAGTCTTGCGTAGCCTCTGATTATGGAGAGTCGTGAAAGACATGTGCTGCTGGAGTCCTGCGTAGCCTCTGATTATGGAGAGTCGGGAAAGACATGTGCTGCTGGAGTCTTGCGTAGCCTCTGATTATGGAGAGTCGTGAAAGACATGTGCTGCTGGAGTCTTGCGTAGCCTCTGATTATGGAGAGTCGGGAAAGACATATGCTGCTGGAGTCTTACGTAGCCTCTGATTATGGAGAGTCAAGGTAGCCATGTGCTGCGGTAGGCTTGTGTTGTCTCTGATTATGAAGAGTCAGGGTAGACATGTGCTGCTGGAGTCTTACGCAGCCTCTGATCATGGAGAGTCAGGGCAGCCATGTGATGCTGGAGTCTTACGTAGCCTCTGATTATGGGGAGTCGGGAAAGACATGTGCTGCTGGAGTCTTGCGTAGCCTCTGATCATGGAGAGTCAGGGCAGCCACGTGCTTGTGGAGTCTTGCATAGCCTCTGATTATGGAGAGTTCGGGAAAGACATGTGCTGCTGGAGTCTTGCGTAGCCTCTGATTATGGAGAGTCGTGAAAGACATGTGCTGCTGGAGTCTTGCGTAGCCTCTGATTATGGAGAGTCGGGAAAGACATGTGCTGCTGGAGTCTTGCGTAGCCTCTGATTATCGAGATTGAGGGCAGCCATGTGCTTCTGGAGTCTTACGTAACCTCTGATCATGGAGAGTCAGGGCAGCCATGTGCTGCTGGAATCTTGCGTAGCTTCTGATTATGGAGAGTCAGGGTAGAAATGTGCTGCTGGAGTCTTACGTAGCTTCTGATCATGGAGAGTCAGGGCAGCCATGTGCTGCTGGAGTCTTGCGTAGCTTCTGATTATGGAGAGTCAGGGTTGAAATGTGCTGCTGGAGTCTTACGTAGCCTCTGATCATGGAGAGTCACGGCAGCCATGTGCTGCTGGAGTCTTACTTAGCCTCTGATTATGGAGAGTCAGGGCAGCCATGTTCTGCTGGAGTCTTGCTTAGCCTCTGATTATGGAGAGTCAGGGCAGCCATGTGCTTGTGGAGTTTTGCGTAGCCTCTGATTATGGAGAGTCGGGAAAGACATGTGCTGCTGGAGTCTCGCGTAGCCTCTGATTATGGAGAGTCAGTGCAACCATGTGCTGCTGGAGTCTTACGTAGCCTCTGATCATGGAGAGTCAGGGCAGCCATTTGCTGCTGGAGTCTTACGTAACCTCTGATCATGGAGAGTCAGGGCAGCCATGTGCTGCTGGAGTCTTGCGTAGCCTCTGATTATGGAGAGTCAGGGTAAAAATGTGCTGCTGGAGTCTTGCGTAGCTTCTGATTATGGAGAGTCAGGGTAGAAATGTGCTGCTGGAGTCTTACGTAGCTTCTGATCATGGAGAGTCAGGGCAGCCATGTGCTGCTGGAGTCTTGCGTAGCTTCTGATTATGGAGAGTCAGGGTAGAAATGTGCTGCTGGAGTCTTACGTAGCCTCTGATCATGGAGAGTCAGGGCAGCCATGTGCTGCTGGAGTCTTACGTAGCCTCTGATTATGGAGAGTCAGGGCAGCCATGTTCTGCTGGAGTCTTGCGTAGCCTCTGATTATGGAGAGTGAGGGCAGCCATGTGCTGCTGGAGTCTTGCGTAGCCTCTGATCATGGAGAGTCAGGGCAGCCATGTGCTGCTGGAGTCTTACGTAACCTCTGAACATGGAGAGTCAGGGCAACCATGTGCTGCAAGAGTCTTGCGTAGCCTCTGATTATGGAGATTGAGGGCAGCCATGTGCTTCTGGAGTCTTGCGTAGCCTCTGATTATGGAGAGTCAGTGCAACCATGTGCTGCTGGAGTCTTACGTAGCCTCTGATCTTGGAGAGTCAGGGAAGCCATGTGCTGCTGGAGTCTTGCGTAGCTTCTGATTATGGAGAGTCAGGGTAGAAATGTGCTGCTGGAGTCTTACGTAGCCTCTGATTATGGAGAGTCGGGAAAGACATGTGCTGCTGGAGTCTTGCGTAGCCTCTGATTATGGAGAGTCGTGAAAGACATGTGCTGCTGGAGTCTTGCGTAGCCTCTGATTATGGAGAGTCGGGAAAGACATGTGCTGCTGGAGTCTTGCGTAGCCTCTGATTATGGAGAGTCGTGAAAGACATGTGCTGCTGGAGTCTTGCGTAGCCTCTGATTATGGAGAGTCGTGAAAGGCATGTGCTGCTGGAGTCTTGCGTAGCCTCTGATTATGGAGATTGAGGGCAGCCATGTGCTGCTGGAGTCTTGCGTAGCCTCTGATCATGGAGAGTCAGGGCAGCCATGTGCTGCTGGAGTCTTGCGTAGCTTCTGATTATGGAGAGTCAGGGTAGAAATGTGCTGCTGAAGTCTTACGTAGCCTCTGATCATGGAGAGTCAGGGCAGCCATGTGCTGCTGGAGTCTTACGCAGCCTCTGATCATGGAGAGTCAGTGCAACCATGTGCTGCTGGAGTCTTACGTAGCCTCTGATCATGGAGAGTCAGGGCAGCCACGTGCTTGTGGAGTCTTGCGTAGCCTCTGATCATGTAGAGTCAGGGCAGCCACGTGCTTGTGGAGTCTTACGTAGCCTCTGATCATGGAGAGTCAGTGCAACCATGTTCTGCTGGAGTCTTGCGTAGCCTCTGATCATGGAGAGTCAGGGCAGCCACGTGCTTGTGGAGTCTTGCGTAGCCTCTGATTATGGAGAGTCGGGAAAGACATGTGCTGCTGGAGTCTTGCGTAGCCTCTGATTATGGAGAGTCGTGAAAGACATGTGCTGCTGGAGTCTTGCGTAGCCTCTGATTATGGAGAGTCGGGAAAGACATGTGCTGCTGGAGTCTTGCGTAGCCTCTGATTATGGAGAATCGTGAAAGACATGTGCTGCTGGAGTCTTGCGTAGCCTCTGATTATGGAGAGTCGGGAAAGACATATGCTGCTGGAGTCTTACGTAGCCTCTGATTATGGAGAGTCAAGGTAGCCATGTGCTGCGGTAGGCTTGTGTTGTCTCTGATTATGAAGAGTCAGGGTAGACATGTGCTGCTGGAGTCTTACGCAGCCTCTGATCATGGAGAGTCAGGGCAGCCATGTGATGCTGGAGTCTTACGTAGCCTCTGATCATGGAGAGTCAGGGCAGCCATGTGCTGCTGGAGTCTTACGTAGCCTCTGATCATGGAGAGTCAGGGCAGACATGTGTTTCTGGAGTCTTGCGTAGCCTCTGATTATGGGGAGTCGGGAAAGACATGTGCTGCTGGAGTCTTGCGTAGCCTCTGATCATGGAGAGTCAGGGCAGCCACGTGCTTGTGGAGTCTTGCATAGCCTCTGATTATGGAGAGTTCGGGAAAGACATGTGCTGCTGGAGTCTTGCGTAGCCTCTGATTATGGAGAGTCGTGAAAGACATGTGCTGCTGGAGTCTTGCGTAGCCTCTGATTATGGAGAGTCGGGAAAGACATGTGCTGCTGGAGTCTTGCGTAGCCTCTGATTATGGAGATTGAGGGCAGCCATGTGCTTCTGGAGTCTTACGTAACCTCTGATCATGGAGAGTCAGGGCAGCCATGTGCTGCTGGAGTCTTGCGTAGCTTCTGATTATGGAGAGTCAGGGTAGAAATGTGCTGCTGGAGTCTTACGTAGCTTCTGATCATGGAGAGTCAGGGCAGCCATGTGCTGCCGGAGTCTTGCGTAGCTTCTGATTATGGAGAGTCAGGGTTGAAATGTGCTGCTGGAGTCTTGCGTAGCCTCTGATCATGTAGAGTCAGGGCAGCCACGTGCTTGTGGAGTCTTACGTAGCCTCTGATCATGGAGAGTCAGTGCAACCATGTTCTGCTGGAGTCTTGCGTAGCCTCTGATCATGGAGAGTCAGGGCAGCCACGTGCTTGTGGAGTCTTGCGTAGCCTCTGATTATGGAGAGTCGGGAAAGACATGTGCTGCTGGAGTCTTGCGTAGCCTCTGATTATGGAGAGTCGTGAAAGACATGTGCTGCTGGAGTCCTGCGTAGCCTCTGATTATGGAGAGTCGGGAAAGACATGTGCTGCTGGAGTCTTGCGTAGCCTCTGATTATGGAGAGTCGTGAAAGACATGTGCTGCTGGAGTCTTGCGTAGCCTCTGATTATGGAGAGTCGGGAAAGACATATGCTGCTGGAGTCTTACGTAGCCTCTGATTATGGAGAGTCAAGGTAGCCATGTGCTGCGGTAGGCTTGTGTTGTCTCTGATTATGAAGAGTCAGGGTAGACATGTGCTGCTGGAGTCTTACGCAGCCTCTGATCATGGAGAGTCAGGGCAGCCATGTGATGCTGGAGTCTTACGTAGCCTCTGATTATGGGGAGTCGGGAAAGACATGTGCTGCTGGAGTCTTGCGTAGCCTCTGATCATGGAGAGTCAGGGCAGCCACGTGCTTGTGGAGTCTTGCATAGCCTCTGATTATGGAGAGTTCGGGAAAGACATGTGCTGCTGGAGTCTTGCGTAGCCTCTGATTATGGAGAGTCGTGAAAGACATGTGCTGCTGGAGTCTTGCGTAGCCTCTGATTATGGAGAGTCGGGAAAGACATGTGCTGCTGGAGTCTTGCGTAGCCTCTGATTATCGAGATTGAGGGCAGCCATGTGCTTCTGGAGTCTTACGTAACCTCTGATCATGGAGAGTCAGGGCAGCCATGTGCTGCTGGAATCTTGCGTAGCTTCTGATTATGGAGAGTCAGGGTAGAAATGTGCTGCTGGAGTCTTACGTAGCTTCTGATCATGGAGAGTCAGGGCAGCCATGTGCTGCTGGAGTCTTGCGTAGCTTCTGATTATGGAGAGTCAGGGTTGAAATGTGCTGCTGGAGTCTTACGTAGCCTCTGATCATGGAGAGTCACGGCAGCCATGTGCTGCTGGAGTCTTACTTAGCCTCTGATTATGGAGAGTCAGGGCAGCCATGTTCTGCTGGAGTCTTGCTTAGCCTCTGATTATGGAGAGTCAGGGCAGCCATGTGCTTGTGGAGTTTTGCGTAGCCTCTGATTATGGAGAGTCGGGAAAGACATGTGCTGCTGGAGTCTCGCGTAGCCTCTGATTATGGAGAGTCAGTGCAACCATGTGCTGCTGGAGTCTTACGTAGCCTCTGATCATGGAGAGTCAGGGCAGCCATTTGCTGCTGGAGTCTTACGTAACCTCTGATCATGGAGAGTCAGGGCAGCCATGTGCTGCTGGAGTCTTGCGTAGCCTCTGATTATGGAGAGTCAGGGTAAAAATGTGCTGCTGGAGTCTTGCGTAGCTTCTGATTATGGAGAGTCAGGGTAGAAATGTGCTGCTGGAGTCTTACGTAGCTTCTGATCATGGAGAGTCAGGGCAGCCATGTGCTGCTGGAGTCTTGCGTAGCTTCTGATTATGGAGAGTCAGGGTAGAAATGTGCTGCTGGAGTCTTACGTAGCCTCTGATCATGGAGAGTCAGGGCAGCCATGTGCTGCTGGAGTCTTACGTAGCCTCTGATTATGGAGAGTCAGGGCAGCCATGTTCTGCTGGAGTCTTGCGTAGCCTCTGATTATGGAGAGTGAGGGCAGCCATGTGCTGCTGGAGTCTTGCGTAGCCTCTGATCATGGAGAGTCAGGGCAGCCATGTGCTGCTGGAGTCTTACGTAACCTCTGAACATGGAGAGTCAGGGCAACCATGTGCTGCAAGAGTCTTGCGTAGCCTCTGATTATGGAGATTGAGGGCAGCCATGTGCTTCTGGAGTCTTGCGTAGCCTCTGATTATGGAGAGTCAGTGCAACCATGTGCTGCTGGAGTCTTACGTAGCCTCTGATCTTGGAGAGTCAGGGAAGCCATGTGCTGCTGGAGTCTTGCGTAGCTTCTGATTATGGAGAGTCAGGGTAGAAATGTGCTGCTGGAGTCTTACGTAGCCTCTGATCATGGAGAGTCAGGGCAGCCATGTGCTGCTGGAGTCTTACGCAGCCTCTGATCATGGAGAGTCAGTGCAACCATGTGCTGCTGCAGTCTTACGTAGCCTCTGATCATGGAGAGTCAGGGCAGCCATGTGCTGCTGGAGTCTTGTGTAGCTTCTGATTATGGAGAGTCAGGGTAGAAATGTGCTTCTGGAGTCTTGCGTAGCCTCTGATTATGGAGAGTCAGGGCAGCCATGTGCTGCTGGAGTCTTACGTAGCCTCTGATCATGGAGAGTCAGGGCAGCCACGAGCTTGTGGAGTCTTGCGTAGCCTCTGATCATGGAGAGTCAGGGCAGCAATGTGCTTGTGGAGTCTTACGTAGCCTCTGATCATGGAGAGTCAGTGCAACCATGTGCTGCTGGAGTCTTACGTAGCCTCTGATCATGGAGAGTCAGGGCAGCCACGTGCTTGTGGAGTCTTGCGTAGCCTCTGATTATGGAGAGTCGGGAAAGACATGTGCTGCTGGAGTCTTGCGTAGCCTCTGATTATGGAGAGTCGTGAAAGACATGTGCTGCTGGAGTCTTGCGTAGCCTCTGATTGTGGAGAGTCGGGAAAGACATGTGCTACTGGAGTCTTGCGTAGCCTCAGATTATGGAGAGTCGTGAAAGACATGTGCTGCTGGAGTCTTGCGTAGCATCTGATTATGGAGAGTCGGGAAAGACATGTGCTGCTGGAGTCTTACGTAGCCTCTGATTATGGAGAGTCAAGGTAGCCATGTGCTGCGGTAGGCTTGTGTTGTCTCTGATTATGGAGAGTCAGGGTAGACATGTGCTGCTGGAGTCTTACGTAGCCTCTGATCATGGAGAGTCAGGGCAGCCATGTGCTGCTGGAGTCTTACGCAGCCTCTGATCATGGAGAGTCAGTGCAACCATGTGCTGCTGGAGTCTTACGTAGCCTCTGATCATGGAGAGTCAGGGCAGCCACGTGCTTGTGGAGTCTTGCGTAGCCTCTGATTATGGAGAGTCGGGAAAGACATGTGCTGCTGGAGTCTTGCGTAGCCTCTGATTATGGAGAGTCGGGAAAGACATGTGCTGCTGGAGTCTTACGCAGCCTCTGATCATGGAGAGTCAGGGCAGCCATGTGATGCTGGAGTCTTACGTAGCCTCTGATCATGGAGAGTCAGGGCAGCCATGTGCTGCTGGAGTCTTACGTAGCCTCTGATCATGGAGAGTCAGGGCAGCCATGTGATGCTGGAGTCTTACGTAGCCTCTGATTATGGAGAGTCGGGAAAGACATGTGCTGCTGGAGTCTTGCGTAGCCTCTGATTATGGAGAGTTGTGAAAGACATGTGCTGCTGGAGTCTTGCGTAGCCTCTGATTGTGGAGAGTCGGGAAAGACATGTGCTGCTGGAGTCTTGCGTAGCCTCTGATTATGGAGATTGAGGGCAGCCATGTGCTTCTGGAGTCTTACGTAACCTCTAATCATGGAGAGTCAGGGCAGCCATGTGCTGCTGGAGTCTTGCGTAGCTTCTGATTATGGAGAGTCAGGGTAGAAATGTGCTGCTGGAGTCTTACGTAGCTTCTGATCATGGAGAGTCAGGGCAGCCATGTGCTGCTGGAGTCTTGCGTAGCTTCTGATTATGGAGAGTCGGGGTTGAAATGTGCTGCTGGAGTCTTACGTAGCCTCTGATCATGGAGAGTCAGGGCAGCCATGTGCTGCTGCAGTCTTACGTAGCCTCTGATTATGGAGAGTCAGGGCAGCCATGTTCTGCTGGAGTCTTGCGTAGCCTCTGATTATGGAGAGTCAGGGCAGCCATGTGCTTGTGGAGTTTTGCGTAGCCTCTGATTATGGAGAGTCGGCAAAGACATGTGCTGCTGGAGTCTTGCGTAGCCTCTGATTATGGAGAGTCAGTGCAACCATGTGCTGCTGGAGTCTTACGTAACCTCTGATCATGAAGAGTCAGGGCAGCCATGTGCTGCTGGAGTCTTACGTAACCTCTGATCATGGAGAGTCAGGGCAGCCATGTGTTGCTGGAGTCTTGCGTAGCCTCTGATTATGGAGAGTCAGGGTAGAAATGTGCTGCTGGAGTCTTGCGTAGCTTCTGATTATGGAGAGTCAGGGTAGAAATGTGCTGCTGGAGTCTTACGTAGCTTCTGATCATGGAGAGTCAGGGCAGCCATGTGCTGCTGGAGTCTTGCGTAGCTTCTGATTATGGAGAGTCAGGGTAGAAATGTGCTGCTGGAGTCTTGCGTAGCCTCTGATTATGGAGAGTGAGGGCAGCCATGTGCTGCTGGAGTCTTGCGTAGCCTCTGATCATGGAGAGTCAGGCAGCCATGTGCTGCTGGAGTCTTACGTAACCTCTGATCATGGAGAGTCAAGGCAGCCATGTGCTGCTGGAGTCTTGCGTAGCCTCTGGTTATGGAGATTGAGGGCAGCCATGTGCTGCTGGAGTCTTACGTAGCCTCTGATTATGGAGAGTCAGGGTAGAAATGTGCTTCTGGAGTCTTGAGTAGCCTTTGATTATGGAGAGTCAGGGCAGCCATGTGCTGCTGGAGTCTTACGTAGCCTTTGATCATGGAGAGTCAGGGCAGCCACGTGCTTGTGGAGTCTTGCGTAGCCTCTGATCATGGAGAGTCAGGACAGCCACGTGCTTGTGGAGTCTTACGTAGCCTCTGATCATGGAGAGTCAGTGCAACCATGTGCTGCTGGAGTCTTACGTAGCCTCTGATCATGGAGAGTCAGGGCAGCCACGTGCTTGTGGAGTCTTGCGTAGCCTCTGATTATGGAAAGTCAGTGCAACCATGTGCTGCTGGAGTCTTACGTAGCCTCTGATTATGGAGAGTCAGGGTAGAAATGTGCTTTTGGAGTCTTGAGTAGCCTCTGATTATGGAGAGTCAGGGCAGCCATTTGCTGCTGGAGTCTTACGTAGCCTCTGACCATGGAGAGTCAGGGCAGCCACGTGCTTGTGGAGTCTTGCGTAGCCTCTGATCATGGAGAGTCAGGGCAGCCACGTGCTTGTGGAGTCTTACGTAGCCTCTGATCATGGAGAGTCAGTGCAACCATGTGCTGCTGGAGTCTTACGTAGCCTCTGATCATGGAGAGTCAGGGCAGCCACGTGCTTGTGGAGTCTTGCGAAGCCTCTGATCATGGAGAGTCAGGGCAGCCACGTGCTTGTGGAGTCTTACTTAGCCTCTGATCATGGAGAGTCAGTGCAATCATGTGCTGCTGGAGTCTTGCGTAGCCTCTGATTATGGAGAGTCGGGAAAGACATGTGCTGCTGGAGTCTTGCGTAGCCTCTGATTATGGAGAGTCGTGAAAGACATGTGCTGCTGGAGTCTTGCGTAGCCTCTGATTATGGAGAGTCGGGAAAGACGTGTGCTGCTGGAGTCTTGCGTAGCCTCTGATTATGGAGAGTCGTGAAAGACATGTGCTGCTGGAGTCTTGATTAGCCTCTGATTATGGAGAGTCGGGAAAGACATGTGCTGCTGGAGTCTTACGTAGCCTCTGATTATTGAGAGTCAAGGTGGCCATGTGCTGCGGTAGGCTTGTGTTGTCTCTGATTATGGAGAGTCAGGGTAGACATGTGCTGCTGGAGTCTTACGTAGTCTCTGATCATGGAGAGTCAGGGAGGTCATGTGCTGCTGGAGTCTTACGCAGCCTCTGATCATGGAGAGTCAGGGCAGCCATGTGCTGCTGGAGTCTTACGTAGCCTCTGATCATGGAGAGTCAGGGCAGCCATGTGCTGCTGGAGTCTTACGTAGCCTCTGATCATGGAGAGTCAGGGCAGACATGTGTTTCTGGAGTCTTGCGTAGCCTCTGATTATGGAGAGTCGGGAAAGACATGTTCTGCTGGAGTCTTGCGTAGCCTCTTATCATGGAGAGTCGTGAAAGACATGTGCTGCTGGAGTCTTGCGTAGCCTCTGATTATGGAGATTCGGGAAAGACATGTGCTGCTGGAGTCTTGCGTAGCCTCTGATTATGGAGATTGAGGGCAGCCATGTGCTTCTGGAGTCTTACGTAACCTCTGATCATGGAGAGTCAGGGCAGCCATGTTCTGCTGGAGTCTTGCGTAGCTTCTGATTATGGAGAGTCAGGGTAGAAATGTGCTGCTGGAGTCTTACGTAGCCTCTGATCATGGAGAGTCAGTGCAACCATGTGCTGCTGGAGTCTTACGTAGCCTCTGATCATGGAGAGTCAGGGCAGCCACGTGCTTGTGGAGTCTTGCGTAGCCTCTGATCATGGAGAGTCAGGGCAGCCACGTGCTTGTGGAGTCTTACGTAGCCTCTGATCATCGAGAGTCAGTGCAACCATGTGCTGCTGGAGTCTTGCGTAGCCTCTGGTTATGGAGAGTCGGGAAAGACATGTGCTGCTTGAGTGTTGCGTAGCCTCTGATTATGGAGAGTCGTGAAAGACATGTGCTGCTGGAGTCTTGCGTAGCCTCTGATTATGGAGAGTCGGGAAAGACATGTGCTGCTGGAGTCTTGCGTAGCGTCAGATTATGGAGAGTCGTGAAAGACATGTGCTGCTGGAGTCTTGCGTAGCATCTGATTATGGAGAGTCGGGAAAGACATGTGCTGCTGGAGTCTTGCGTAGCCTCTGATTATGGAGAGTCAAGGTAGCCATGTGCTGCGGTAGGCTTGTGTTGTCTCTGATTATGGAGAGTCAGGGTAGACATGTGCTGCTGGAGTCTTACGTAGCCTCTGATCATGGAGAGTCAGGGCAGCCATGTGCTGCTGGAGTCTTACGCAGCCTCTGATCATGGAGAGTCAGTGCAACCATGTGCTGCTGGAGTCTTACGTAGCCTCTGATCATGGAGAGTCAGGGCAGCCACGTGCTTGTGGAGTCTTGCGTAGCCTCTGATCATGGAGAGTCAGGGCAGCCACGTGCTTGTGGAGTCTTACTTAGCCTCTGATCATGGAGAGTCAGTGCAACCATGTGCTGCTGGAGTCTTACGTAGCCTCTGATCATGGAAAGTCAGGGCAGCCACGTGCTTGTGGAGTCTTGCGTAGCCTCTGATTATGGAAAGTCAGTGCAACCATGTGCTGCTGGAGTCTTACGTAGCCTCTGATTATGGAGAGTCAGGGTAGAAATGTGCTTCTGGAGTCTTGAGTAGCCTCTGATTATGGAGAGTCAGGGCATCCATGTGCTGCTGGAGTCTTACGTAGCCTCTGATCATGGAGAGTCAGGGCAGCCACGTGCTTGTGGAGTCTTGCGTAGCCTCTGATCATGGAGAGTCAGGGCAGCCACGTGCTTGTGGAGTCTTACGTAGCCTCTGATCATGGAGAGTCAGTGCAACCATGTGCTGCTGGAGTCTTACGTAGCCTCTGATCATGGAGAGTCAGGGCAGCCACGTGCTTGTGGAATCTTGCGAAGCCTCTGATCATGGAGAGTCAGGGCAGCCACGTGCTTGTGGAGTCTTACTTAGCCTCTGATCATGGAGAGTCAGTGCAACCATGTGCTGCTGGAGTCTTGCGTAGCCTCTGATTATGGAGAGTCGGGAAAGACATGTGCTGCTGGAGTCTTGCGTAGCCTCTGATTATGGAGAGTCGTGAAAGACATGTGCTGCTGGAGTCTTGCGTAGCCTCTGATTATGGAGAGTCGGGAAAGACGTGTGCTGCTGGAGTCTTGCGTAGCCTCTGATTATGGAGAGTCGTGAAAGACATGTGCTGCTGGAGTCTTGATTAGCCTCTGATTATGGAGAGTCGGGAAAGACATGTGCTGCTGGAGTCTTACGTAGCCTCTGATTATTGAGAGTCAAGGTAGCCATGTGCTGCGGTAGGCTTGTGTTGTCTCTGATTATGGAGAGTCAGGGTAGACATGTGCTGCTGGAGTCTTACGTAGTCTCTGATCATGGAGAGTCAGGTTAGTCATGTGCTGCTGGAGTCTTACGCAGCCTCTGATCATGGAGAGTCAGGGCAGACATGTGTTTCTGGAGTCTTTCGTAGCCTCTGATTATGGAGAGTCGGGAAAGACATGTTCTGCTGGAGTCTTGCGTAGCCTCTTATCATGGAGAGTCAGGGCAGCCACGTGCTTGTGGAGTCTTGCGTAGCCTCTGATTATGGATAGTCGGGAAAGACATGTGCTGCTGGAGTCTTGCGTAGCCTCTGATTATGGAGAGTCGTGAAAGACATGTGCTGCTGGAGTCTTGCGTAGCCTCTGATTATGGAGATTCGGGAAAGACATGTGCTGCTGGAGTCTTGCGTAGCCTCTGATTATGGAGATTGAGGGCAGCCATGTGCTTCTGGAGTCTTACGTAACCTCTGATCATGGAGAGTCAGGGCAGCCATGTTCTGCTGGAGTCTTGCGTAGCTTCTGATTATGGAGAGTCAGGGTAGAAATGTGCTGCTGGAGTCTTACGTAGCCTCTGATCATGGAGAGTCAGTGCAACCATGTGCTGCTGGAGTCTTACGTAGCCTCTGATCATGGAGAGTCAGGGCAGCCACGTGCTTGTGGAGTCTTGCGTAGCCTCTGATCATGGAGAGTCAGTGCAACCATGTGCTGCTGGAGTCTTGCGTAGCCTCTGGTTATGGAGAGTCGGGAAAGACATGTGCTGCTTGAGTGTTGCGTAGCCTCTGATTATGGAGAGTCGTGAAAGACATGTGCTGCTGGAGTCTTGCGTAGCCTCTGATTATGGAGAGTCGGGAAAGACATGTGCTGCTGGAGTCTTGCGTAGCCTCAGATTATGGAGAGTTGTGAAAGACATGTGCTGCTGGAGTCTTGCGTAGCATCTGATTATGGAGAGTCGGGAAAGACATGTGCTGCTGGAGTCTTGCGTAGCCTCTGATTATGGAGAGTCAAGGTAGCCATGTGCTGCGGTAGGCTTGTGTTGTCTCTGATTATGGAGAGTCAGGGTAGACATGTGCTGCTGGAGTCTTACGTAGCCTCTGATCATGGAGAGTCAGGGCAGCCATGTGCTGCTGGAGTCTTACGCAGCCTCTGATCATGGAGAGTCAGTGCAACCATGTGCTGCTGGAGTCTTACGTAGCCTCTGATCATGGAGAGTCAGGGCAGCCACGTGCTTGTGGAGTCTTACTTAGCCTCTGATCATGGAGAGTCAGTGCAACCATGTGCTGCTGGAGTCTTACGTAGCCTCTGATCATGGAGAGTCTGGGCAGCCACGTGCTTGTGGAGTCTTGCGTAGCCTCTGATTATGGAGAGTCGGGAAATACATGTGCTGCTGGAGTCTTGCGTAGCCTCTGATTATGGAGAGTCGTGAAAGACATGTGCTGCTGGAGTCTTGCGTAGCCTCTGATTATGGAGAGTCGGGAAAGACATGTGCTGCTGGAGTCTTGCGTAGCCTCTGATTATGGAGAGTCCTGAAAGACATGTGCAGCTGGAGTCTTGCGTAGCCTCTGATTATGGAGAGTCGGGAAAGACATGTGCTGCTGGAGTCTTACGTAGCCTCTGATTCTGGAGAGTCAAGGTAGCCATGTGCTGCGGTAGGCTTGTGTTGTCTCTGATTATGGAGAGTCAGGGTAGACATGTGCTGCTGGAGTCTTAAGTAGCCTCTGATCATGGAGAGTCAGGGTAGTCATGTGCTGCTGGAGTCTTACGCAGCCTCTGATCATGGAGAGTCAGGGCAACCATGTGCTGCTGGAGTCTTACGTAGCCTCTGATCATGGAAAGTCAGGGCAGCCACGTGCTTGTGGAGTCTTGCGTAGCCTCTGATTATGGAAAGTCAGTGCAACCATGTGCTGCTGGAGTCTTACGTAACCTCTGATCATGGAGAGTCAGGGCAGTGATGTGCTGCAGGAGTCTTCCGTAGCCTCTGATTATGGAGAGTCAGGGCAGCCATATGCTGCTGGAGTCTTGCGTAGCCTCTGATTATGGAGAGACAGGGCAGCCATGTGCTAATGGAGTCTTGCGTAGCCTCTGATTATGGAGAGTCGTGGCAGCCATGTGCTGCTGGAGTCTTCCGTAGCCTCTGATTATGGAGAGGCAGGGTAGCCATGTGCTGCTGGAATCAAGCATAACCTATGATTATGGAGAGTCACGGTAGCCATGTGCTGCGGTAGTCTTGTGTAGTCTCTGATTATGGAGAGTCAGCGCAGCCATGTGCTGCTGGAGTCAAGCGTAGCCTCTGATTATGGAGAGTCACGGTAGACGTTGTGCTGCAGGAGTCTTCCTTAGCCTCTGATTATGGAGAGTCAGGGCAGCCATGTGCTGCTGGAGTCTTACGTAGCCCCTGATCATGGAGAGTCAGGGTAGCCATGTGCTGCTGGAGTCTTACGTAGCCTCTGATTATGGAGAGTCAAGGTAGCCATGTGCTGCGGTAGGATTGTGTTGTCTCTGATTATGGAGAGTCAGGGTAGACATGTGCTGCTGGAGTCTTACGTAGCCTCTG
Source organism: Ambystoma mexicanum (assembly GCF_040938575.1). Classification (NCBI taxonomy): domain Eukaryota; kingdom Metazoa; phylum Chordata; class Amphibia; order Caudata; family Ambystomatidae; genus Ambystoma; species Ambystoma mexicanum. The sequence continues at coordinate 1,667,882,683 of NC_090929.1, forward strand.
ATCATGGAGAGTCAGGGTAGTCATGTGCTGCTGGAGTCTTACGCAGCCTCTAATCATGGAGAGTCAGGGCAGCCATGTGCTGCTGGAGTCTTACGTAGCCTCTGATCATGGAGAGTCAGGGCAGCCATGTGCTGCTAGAGTCTTACGTAGCCTCTGATTATGGAGGGTCAAGGTAGCCATGTGCTGCGGTAGGCTTGTGTTGTCTCTGATTATGGAGAGTCAGGGTAGACATGTGCTGCTGGAGTCTTACATAGCCTCTGATCATGGAGAGTCAGGGCAGCCATGTGCTGCTGGAGTCTTACGTAGCCTCTGATCATGGAGAGTCAGGGCAGACATGTGTTTCTGGAGTCTTGCGTAGCCTCTGATTATGGAGAGTCGGGAAAGACATGTGCTGCTGGAGTCTTGCGTAGCCTCTGATTATGGAGAGTCGGGAAAGACATGTGCTGCTGGAGTCTTGCGTAGCCTCTGATTATGGAGAGTCGGGAAAGACATGTGCTGCTGGAGTCTTGCGTAGCCTCTGATTATGGAGAGTCGTGAAAGACATGTGCTGCTGGAGTCTTGCGTAGCCTCTGATTATGGAGAGTCGTGAAAGGCATGTGCTGCTGGAGTCTTGCGTAGCCTCTGATTATGGAGATTGAGGGCAGCCATGTGCTGCTGGAGTCTTGCGTAGCCTCTGATCATGGAGAGTCAGGGCAGCCATGTGCTGCTGGAGTCTTGCGTAGCTTCTGATTATGGAGAGTCAGGGTAGAAATGTGCTGCTGAAGTCTTACGTAGCCTCTGATCATGGAGAGTCAGGGCAGCCATGTGCTGCTGGAGTCTTACGCAGCCTCTGATCATGGAGAGTCAGTGCAACCATGTGCTGCTGGAGTCTTACGTAGCCTCTGATCATGGAGAGTCAGGGCAGCCACGTGCTTGTGGAGTCTTGCGTAGCCTCTGATCATGTAGAGTCAGGGCAGCCACGTGCTTGTGGAGTCTTACGTAGCCTCTGATCATGGAGAGTCAGTGCAACCATGTTCTGCTGGAGTCTTGCGTAGCCTCTGATCATGGAGAGTCAGGGCAGCCACGTGCTTGTGGAGTCTTGCGTAGCCTCTGATTATGGAGAGTCGGGAAAGACATGTGCTGCTGGAGTCTTGCGTAGCCTCTGATTATGGAGAGTCGTGAAAGACATGTGCTGCTGGAGTCTTGCGTAGCCTCTGATTATGGAGAGTCGGGAAAGACATGTGCTGCTGGAGTCTTGCGTAGCCTCTGATTATGGAGAATCGTGAAAGACATGTGCTGCTGGAGTCTTGCGTAGCCTCTGATTATGGAGAGTCGGGAAAGACATATGCTGCTGGAGTCTTACGTAGCCTCTGATTATGGAGAGTCAAGGTAGCCATGTGCTGCGGTAGGCTTGTGTTGTCTCTGATTATGAAGAGTCAGGGTAGACATGTGCTGCTGGAGTCTTACGCAGCCTCTGATCATGGAGAGTCAGGGCAGCCATGTGATGCTGGAGTCTTACGTAGCCTCTGATCATGGAGAGTCAGGGCAGCCATGTGCTGCTGGAGTCTTACGTAGCCTCTGATCATGGAGAGTCAGGGCAGACATGTGTTTCTGGAGTCTTGCGTAGCCTCTGATTATGGGGAGTCGGGAAAGACATGTGCTGCTGGAGTCTTGCGTAGCCTCTGATCATGGAGAGTCAGGGCAGCCACGTGCTTGTGGAGTCTTGCATAGCCTCTGATTATGGAGAGTTCGGGAAAGACATGTGCTGCTGGAGTCTTGCGTAGCCTCTGATTATGGAGAGTCGTGAAAGACATGTGCTGCTGGAGTCTTGCGTAGCCTCTGATTATGGAGAGTCGGGAAAGACATGTGCTGCTGGAGTCTTGCGTAGCCTCTGATTATGGAGATTGAGGGCAGCCATGTGCTTCTGGAGTCTTACGTAACCTCTGATCATGGAGAGTCAGGGCAGCCATGTGCTGCTGGAGTCTTGCGTAGCTTCTGATTATGGAGAGTCAGGGTAGAAATGTGCTGCTGGAGTCTTACGTAGCTTCTGATCATGGAGAGTCAGGGCAGCCATGTGCTGCCGGAGTCTTGCGTAGCTTCTGATTATGGAGAGTCAGGGTTGAAATGTGCTGCTGGAGTCTTGCGTAGCCTCTGATCATGTAGAGTCAGGGCAGCCACGTGCTTGTGGAGTCTTACGTAGCCTCTGATCATGGAGAGTCAGTGCAACCATGTTCTGCTGGAGTCTTGCGTAGCCTCTGATCATGGAGAGTCAGGGCAGCCACGTGCTTGTGGAGTCTTGCGTAGCCTCTGATTATGGAGAGTCGGGAAAGACATGTGCTGCTGGAGTCTTGCGTAGCCTCTGATTATGGAGAGTCGTGAAAGACATGTGCTGCTGGAGTCCTGCGTAGCCTCTGATTATGGAGAGTCGGGAAAGACATGTGCTGCTGGAGTCTTGCGTAGCCTCTGATTATGGAGAGTCGTGAAAGACATGTGCTGCTGGAGTCTTGCGTAGCCTCTGATTATGGAGAGTCGGGAAAGACATATGCTGCTGGAGTCTTACGTAGCCTCTGATTATGGAGAGTCAAGGTAGCCATGTGCTGCGGTAGGCTTGTGTTGTCTCTGATTATGAAGAGTCAGGGTAGACATGTGCTGCTGGAGTCTTACGCAGCCTCTGATCATGGAGAGTCAGGGCAGCCATGTGATGCTGGAGTCTTACGTAGCCTCTGATTATGGGGAGTCGGGAAAGACATGTGCTGCTGGAGTCTTGCGTAGCCTCTGATCATGGAGAGTCAGGGCAGCCACGTGCTTGTGGAGTCTTGCATAGCCTCTGATTATGGAGAGTTCGGGAAAGACATGTGCTGCTGGAGTCTTGCGTAGCCTCTGATTATGGAGAGTCGTGAAAGACATGTGCTGCTGGAGTCTTGCGTAGCCTCTGATTATGGAGAGTCGGGAAAGACATGTGCTGCTGGAGTCTTGCGTAGCCTCTGATTATCGAGATTGAGGGCAGCCATGTGCTTCTGGAGTCTTACGTAACCTCTGATCATGGAGAGTCAGGGCAGCCATGTGCTGCTGGAATCTTGCGTAGCTTCTGATTATGGAGAGTCAGGGTAGAAATGTGCTGCTGGAGTCTTACGTAGCTTCTGATCATGGAGAGTCAGGGCAGCCATGTGCTGCTGGAGTCTTGCGTAGCTTCTGATTATGGAGAGTCAGGGTTGAAATGTGCTGCTGGAGTCTTACGTAGCCTCTGATCATGGAGAGTCACGGCAGCCATGTGCTGCTGGAGTCTTACTTAGCCTCTGATTATGGAGAGTCAGGGCAGCCATGTTCTGCTGGAGTCTTGCTTAGCCTCTGATTATGGAGAGTCAGGGCAGCCATGTGCTTGTGGAGTTTTGCGTAGCCTCTGATTATGGAGAGTCGGGAAAGACATGTGCTGCTGGAGTCTCGCGTAGCCTCTGATTATGGAGAGTCAGTGCAACCATGTGCTGCTGGAGTCTTACGTAGCCTCTGATCATGGAGAGTCAGGGCAGCCATTTGCTGCTGGAGTCTTACGTAACCTCTGATCATGGAGAGTCAGGGCAGCCATGTGCTGCTGGAGTCTTGCGTAGCCTCTGATTATGGAGAGTCAGGGTAGAAATGTGCTGCTGGAGTCTTGCGTAGCTTCTGATTATGGAGAGTCAGGGTAGAAATGTGCTGCTGGAGTCTTACGTAGCTTCTGATCATGGAGAGTCAGGGCAGCCATGTGCTGCTGGAGTCTTGCGTAGCTTCTGATTATGGAGAGTCAGGGTAGAAATGTGCTGCTGGAGTCTTACGTAGCCTCTGATCATGGAGAGTCAGGGCAGCCATGTGCTGCTGGAGTCTTACGTAGCCTCTGATTATGGAGAGTCAGGGCAGCCATGTTCTGCTGGAGTCTTGCGTAGCCTCTGATTATGGAGAGTGAGGGCAGCCATGTGCTGCTGGAGTCTTGCGTAGCCTCTGATCATGGAGAGTCAGGGCAGCCATGTGCTGCTGGAGTCTTACGTAACCTCTGAACATGGAGAGTCAGGGCAACCATGTGCTGCAAGAGTCTTGCGTAGCCTCTGATTATGGAGATTGAGGGCAGCCATGTGCTTCTGGAGTCTTGCGTAGCCTCTGATTATGGAGAGTCAGTGCAACCATGTGCTGCTGGAGTCTTACGTAGCCTCTGATCTTGGAGAGTCAGGGAAGCCATGTGCTGCTGGAGTCTTGCGTAGCTTCTGATTATGGAGAGTCAGGGTAGAAATGTGCTGCTGGAGTCTTACGTAGCCTCTGATCATGGAGAGTCAGGGCAGCCATGTGCTGCTGGAGTCTTACGCAGCCTCTGATCATGGAGAGTCAGTGCAACCATGTGCTGCTGCAGTCTTACGTAGCCTCTGATCATGGAGAGTCAGGGCAGCCATGTGCTGCTGGAGTCTTGTGTAGCTTCTGATTATGGAGAGTCAGGGTAGAAATGTGCTTCTGGAGTCTTGCGTAGCCTCTGATTATGGAGAGTCAGGGCAGCCATGTGCTGCTGGAGTCTTACGTAGCCTCTGATCATGGAGAGTCAGGGCAGCCACGAGCTTGTGGAGTCTTGCGTAGCCTCTGATCATGGAGAGTCAGGGCAGCAATGTGCTTGTGGAGTCTTACGTAGCCTCTGATCATGGAGAGTCAGTGCAACCATGTGCTGCTGGAGTCTTACGTAGCCTCTGATCATGGAGAGTCAGGGCAGCCACGTGCTTGTGGAGTCTTGCGTAGCCTCTGATTATGGAGAGTCGGGAAAGACATGTGCTGCTGGAGTCTTGCGTAGCCTCTGATTATGGAGAGTCGTGAAAGACATGTGCTGCTGGAGTCTTGCGTAGCCTCTGATTGTGGAGAGTCGGGAAAGACATGTGCTACTGGAGTCTTGCGTAGCCTCAGATTATGGAGAGTCGTGAAAGACATGTGCTGCTGGAGTCTTGCGTAGCATCTGATTATGGAGAGTCGGGAAAGACATGTGCTGCTGGAGTCTTACGTAGCCTCTGATTATGGAGAGTCAAGGTAGCCATGTGCTGCGGTAGGCTTGTGTTGTCTCTGATTATGGAGAGTCAGGGTAGACATGTTCTGCTGGAGTCTTACGTAGCCTCTGATCATGGAGAGTCAGGGCAGCCATGTGCTGCTGGAGTCTTACGCAGCCTCTGATCATGGAGAGTCAGTGCAACCATGTGCTGCTGGAGTCTTACGTAGCCTCTGATCATGGAGAGTCAGGGCAGCCACGTGCTTGTGGAGTCTTGCGTAGCCTCTGATCATGGAGAGTCAGGGCAGCCACGTGCTTGTGGAGTCTTACTTAGCCTCTGATCATGGAGAGTCAGTGCAACCATGTGCTGCTGGAGTCTTACGTAGCCTCTGATCATGGAGAGTCAGGGCAGCCACGTGCTTGTGGAGTCTTGCGTAGCCTCTGATTATGGAGAGTCGGGAAAGACATGTGCTGCTGGAGTCTTGCGTAGCCTCTGATTATGGAGAGTCGTGAAAGACATGTGCTGCTGGAGTCTTGCGTAGCCTCTGATTATGGAAAGTCGGGAAAGACATGTGCTGCTGGAGTCTTGCGTAGCCTCTGATTATGGAGAGTTGTGAAAGACATGTGCTGCTGGAGTCTTGCGTAGCCTCTGATTATGGAGAGTCGGGAAAGACATGTGCTGCTGGAGTCTTACGTAGCCTCTGATTATGGAGAGTCAAGGTAGCAATGTGCTGCGGTAGGCTTGTGTTGTCTCTGATTATGGAGAGTCAGGGTAGACATGTGCTGCTGGAGTCTTAAGTAGCCTCTGATCATGGAGAGTCAGGGTAGTCATGTGCTGCTGGAGTCTTACGCAGCCTCTGATCATGGAGAGTCAGGGCAGCCATGTGATGCTGGAGTCTTACGTAGCCTCTGATCATGGAGAGTCAGGGCAGCCATGTGCTGCTGGAGTCTTACGTAGCCTCTGATCATGGAGAGTCAGGGCAGCCATGTGATGCTGGAGTCTTACGTAGCCTCTGATTATGGAGAGTCGGGAAAGACATGTGCTGCTGGAGTCTTGCGTAGCCTCTGATTATGGAGAGTTGTGAAAGACATGTGCTGCTGGAGTCTTGCGTAGCCTCTGATTGTGGAGAGTCGGGAAAGACATGTGCTGCTGGAGTCTTGCGTAGCCTCTGATTATGGAGATTGAGGGCAGCCATGTGCTTCTGGAGTCTTACGTAACCTCTAATCATGGAGAGTCAGGGCAGCCATGTGCTGCTGGAGTCTTGCGTAGCTTCTGATTATGGAGAGTCAGGGTAGAAATGTGCTGCTGGAGTCTTACGTAGCTTCTGATCATGGAGAGTCAGGGCAGCCATGTGCTGCTGGAGTCTTGCGTAGCTTCTGATTATGGAGAGTCGGGGTTGAAATGTGCTGCTGGAGTCTTACGTAGCCTCTGATCATGGAGAGTCAGGGCAGCCATGTGCTGCTGCAGTCTTACGTAGCCTCTGATTATGGAGAGTCAGGGCAGCCATGTTCTGCTGGAGTCTTGCGTAGCCTCTGATTATGGAGAGTCAGGGCAGCCATGTGCTTGTGGAGTTTTGCGTAGCCTCTGATTATGGAGAGTCGGCAAAGACATGTGCTGCTGGAGTCTTGCGTAGCCTCTGATTATGGAGAGTCAGTGCAACCATGTGCTGCTGGAGTCTTACGTAACCTCTGATCATGAAGAGTCAGGGCAGCCATGTGCTGCTGGAGTCTTACGTAACCTCTGATCATGGAGAGTCAGGGCAGCCATGTGTTGCTGGAGTCTTGCGTAGCCTCTGATTATGGAGAGTCAGGGTAGAAATGTGCTGCTGGAGTCTTGCGTAGCTTCTGATTATGGAGAGTCAGGGTAGAAATGTGCTGCTGGAGTCTTACGTAGCTTCTGATCATGGAGAGTCAGGGCAGCCATGTGCTGCTGGAGTCTTGCGTAGCTTCTGATTATGGAGAGTCAGGGTAGAAATGTGCTGCTGGAGTCTTGCGTAGCCTCTGATTATGGAGAGTCAGGGCAGCCATGTGCTGCTGGAGTCTTACGTAGCCTTTGATCATGGAGAGTCAGGGCAGCCACGTGCTTGTGGAGTCTTGCGTAGCCTCTGATCATGGAGAGTCAGGACAGCCACGTGCTTGTGGAGTCTTACGTAGCCTCTGATCATGGAGAGTCAGTGCAACCATGTGCTGCTGGAGTCTTACGTAGCCTCTGATCATGGAGAGTCAGGGCAGCCACGTGCTTGTGGAGTCTTGCGTAGCCTCTGATTATGGAAAGTCAGTGCAACCATGTGCTGCTGGAGTCTTACGTAGCCTCTGATTATGGAGAGTCAGGGTAGAAATGTGCTTTTGGAGTCTTGAGTAGCCTCTGATTATGGAGAGTCAGGGCAGCCATTTGCTGCTGGAGTCTTACGTAGCCTCTGACCATGGAGAGTCAGGGCAGCCACGTGCTTGTGGAGTCTTGCGTAGCCTCTGATCATGGAGAGTCAGGGCAGCCACGTGCTTGTGGAGTCTTACGTAGCCTCTGATCATGGAGAGTCAGTGCAACCATGTGCTGCTGGAGTCTTACGTAGCCTCTGATCATGGAGAGTCAGGGCAGCCACGTGCTTGTGGAGTCTTGCGAAGCCTCTGATCATGGAGAGTCAGGGCAGCCACGTGCTTGTGGAGTCTTACTTAGCCTCTGATCATGGAGAGTCAGTGCAATCATGTGCTGCTGGAGTCTTGCGTAGCCTCTGATTATGGAGAGTCGGGAAAGACATGTGCTGCTGGAGTCTTGCGTAGCCTCTGATTATGGAGAGTCGTGAAAGACATGTGCTGCTGGAGTCTTGCGTAGCCTCTGATTATGGAGAGTCGGGAAAGACGTGTGCTGCTGGAGTCTTGCGTAGCCTCTGATTATGGAGAGTCGTGAAAGACATGTGCTGCTGGAGTCTTGATTAGCCTCTGATTATGGAGAGTCGGGAAAGACATGTGCTGCTGGAGTCTTACGTAGCCTCTGATTATTGAGAGTCAAGGTAGCCATGTGCTGCGGTAGGCTTGTGTTGTCTCTGATTATGGAGAGTCAGGGTAGACATGTGCTGCTGGAGTCTTACGTAGTCTCTGATCATGGAGAGTCAGGGAGGTCATGTGCTGCTGGAGTCTTACGCAGCCTCTGATCATGGAGAGTCAGGGCAGCCATGTGCTGCTGGAGTCTTACGTAGCCTCTGATCATGGAGAGTCAGGGCAGCCATGTGCTGCTGGAGTCTTACGTAGCCTCTGATCATGGAGAGTCAGGGCAGACATGTGTTTCTGGAGTCTTGCGTAGCCTCTGATTATGGAGAGTCGGGAAAGACATGTTCTGCTGGAGTCTTGCGTAGCCTCTTATCATGGAGAGTCAGGGCAGCCACGTGCTTGTGGAGTCTTGCGTAGCCTCTGATTATGGATAGTCGGGAAAGACATGTGCTGCTGGAGTCTTGCGTAGCCTCTGATTATGGAGAGTCGTGAAAGACATGTGCTGCTGGAGTCTTGCGTAGCCTCTGATTATGGAGATTCGGGAAAGACATGTGCTGCTGGAGTCTTGCGTAGCCTCTGATTATGGAGATTGAGGGCAGCCATGTGCTTCTGGAGTCTTACGTAACCTCTGATCATGGAGAGTCAGGGCAGCCATGTTCTGCTGGAGTCTTGCGTAGCTTCTGATTATGGAGAGTCAGGGTAGAAATGTGCTGCTGGAGTCTTACGTAGCCTCTGATCATGGAGAGTCAGTGCAACCATGTGCTGCTGGAGTCTTACGTAGCCTCTGATCATGGAGAGTCAGGGCAGCCACGTGCTTGTGGAGTCTTGCGTAGCCTCTGATCATGGAGAGTCAGGGCAGCCACGTGCTTGTGGAGTCTTACGTAGCCTCTGATCATCGAGAGTCAGTGCAACCATGTGCTGCTGGAGTCTTGCGTAGCCTCTGGTTATGGAGAGTCGGGAAAGACATGTGCTGCTTGAGTGTTGCGTAGCCTTTGATTATGGAGAGTCGTGAAAGACATGTGCTGCTGGAGTCTTGCGTAGCCTCTGATTATGGAGAGTCGGGAAAGACATGTGCTGCTGGAGTCTTGCGTAGCGTCAGATTATGGAGAGTCGTGAAAGACATGTGCTGCTGGAGTCTTGCGTAGCATCTGATTATGGAGAGTCGGGAAAGACATGTGCTGCTGGAGTCTTGCGTAGCCTCTGATTATGGAGAGTCAAGGTAGCCATGTGCTGCGGTAGGCTTGTGTTGTCTCTGATTATGGAGAGTCAGGGTAGACATGTGCTGCTGGAGTCTTACGTAGCCTCTGATCATGGAGAGTCAGGGCAGCCATGTGCTGCTGGAGTCTTACGCAGCCTCTGATCATGGAGAGTCAGTGCAACCATGTGCTGCTGGAGTCTTACGTAGCCTCTGATCATGGAGAGTCAGGGCAGCCACGTGCTTGTGGAGTCTTGCGTAGCCTCTGATCATGGAGAGTCAGGGCAGCCACGTGCTTGTGGAGTCTTACTTAGCCTCTGATCATGGAGAGTCAGTGCAACCATGTGCTGCTGGAGTCTTACGTAGCCTCTGATCATGGAAAGTCAGGGCAGCCACGTGCTTGTGGAGTCTTGCGTAGCCTCTGATTATGGAAAGTCAGTGCAACCATGTGCTGCTGGAGTCTTACGTAGCCTCTGATTATGGAGAGTCAGGGTAGAAATGTGCTTCTGGAGTCTTGAGTAGCCTCTGATTATGGAGAGTCAGGGCATCCATGTGCTGCTGGAGTCTTACGTAGCCTCTGATCATGGAGAGTCAGGGCAGCCACGTGCTTGTGGAGTCTTGCGTAGCCTCTGATCATGGAGAGTCAGGGCAGCCACGTGCTTGTGGAGTCTTACGTAGCCTCTGATCATGGAGAGTCAGTGCAACCATGTGCTGCTGGAGTCTTACGTAGCCTCTGATCATGGAGAGTCAGGGCAGCCACGTGCTTGTGGAATCTTGCGAAGCCTCTGATCATGGAGAGTCAGGGCAGCCACGTGCTTGTGGAGTCTTACTTAGCCTCTGATCATGGAGAGTCAGTGCAACCATGTGCTGCTGGAGTCTTGCGTAGCCTCTGATTATGGAGAGTCGGGAAAGACATGTGCTGCTGGAGTCTTGCGTAGCCTCTGATTATGGAGAGTCGTGAAAGACATGTGCTGCTGGAGTCTTGCGTAGCCTCTGATTATGGAGAGTCGGGAAAGACGTGTGCTGCTGGAGTCTTGCGTAGCCTCTGATTATGGAGAGTCGTGAAAGACATGTGCTGCTGGAGTCTTGATTAGCCTCTGATTATGGAGAGTCGGGAAAGACATGTGCTGCTGGAGTCTTACGTAGCCTCTGATTATTGAGAGTCAAGGTAGCCATGTGCTGCGGTAGGCTTGTGTTGTCTCTGATTATGGAGAGTCAGGGTAGACATGTGCTGCTGGAGTCTTACGTAGTCTCTGATCATGGAGAGTCAGGGTAGTCATGTGCTGCTGGAGTCTTACGCAGCCTCTGATCATGGAGAGTCAGGGCAGACATGTGTTTCTGGAGTCTTTCGTAGCCTCTGATTATGGAGAGTCGGGAAAGACATGTTCTGCTGGAGTCTTGCGTAGCCTCTTATCATGGAGAGTCAGGGCAGCCACGTGCTTGTGGAGTCTTGCGTAGCCTCTGATTATGGATAGTCGGGAAAGACATGTGCTGCTGGAGTCTTGCGTAGCCTCTGATTATGGAGAGTCGTGAAAGACATGTGCTGCTGGAGTCTTGCGTAGCCTCTGATTATGGAGATTCGGGAAAGACATGTGCTGCTGGAGTCTTGCGTAGCCTCTGATTATGGAGATTGAGGGCAGCCATGTGCTTCTGGAGTCTTACGTAACCTCTGATCATGGAGAGTCAGGGCAGCCATGTTCTGCTGGAGTCTTGCGTAGCTTCTGATTATGGAGAGTCAGGGTAGAAATGTGCTGCTGGAGTCTTACGTAGCCTCTGATCATGGAGAGTCAGTGCAACCATGTGCTGCTGGAGTCTTACGTAGCCTTTGATCATGGAGAGTCAGGGCAGCCACGTGCTTGTGGAGTCTTGCGTAGCCTCTGATCATGGAGAGTCAGTGCAACCATGTGCTGCTGGAGTCTTGCGTAGCCTCTGGTTATGGAGAGTCGGGAAAGACATGTGCTGCTTGAGTGTTGCGTAGCCTCTGATTATGGAGAGTCGTGAAAGACATGTGCTGCTGGAGTCTTGCGTAGCCTCTGATTATGGAGAGTCGGGAAAGACATGTGCTGCTGGAGTCTTGCGTAGCCTCAGATTATGGAGAGTTGTGAAAGACATGTGCTGCTGGAGTCTTGCGTAGCATCTGATTATGGAGAGTCGGGAAAGACATGTGCTGCTGGAGTCTTGCGTAGCCTCTGATTATGGAGAGTCAAGGTAGCCATGTGCTGCGGTAGGCTTGTGTTGTCTCTGATTATGGAGAGTCAGGGTAGACATGTGCTGCTGGAGTCTTACGTAGCCTCTGATCATGGAGAGTCAGGGCAGCCATGTGCTGCTGGAGTCTTACGCAGCCTCTGATCATGGAGAGTCAGTGCAACCATGTGCTGCTGGAGTCTTACGTAGCCTCTGATCATGGAGAGTCAGGGCAGCCACGTGCTTGTGGAGTCTTACTTAGCCTCTGATCATGGAGAGTCAGTGCAACCATGTGCTGCTGGAGTCTTACGTAGCCTCTGATCATGGAGAGTCAGGGCAGCCACGTGCTTGTGGAGTCTTGCGTAGCCTCTGATTATGGAGAGTCGGGAAATACATGTGCTGCTGGAGTCTTGCGTAGCCTCTGATTATGGAGAGTCGTGAAAGACATGTGCTGCTGGAGTCTTGCGTAGCCTCTGATTATGGAGAGTCGGGAAAGACATGTGCTGCTGGAGTCTTGCGTAGCCTCTGATTATGGAGAGTCCTGAAAGACATGTGCAGCTGGAGTCTTGCGTAGCCTCTGATTATGGAGAGTCGGGAAAGACATGTGCTGCTGGAGTCTTACGTAGCCTCTGATTCTGGAGAGTCAAGGTAGCCATGTGCTGCGGTAGGCTTGTGTTGTCTCTGATTATGGAGAGTCAGGGTAGACATGTGCTGCTGGAGTCTTAAGTAGCCTCTGATCATGGAGAGTCAGGGTAGTCATGTGCTGCTGGAGTCTTACGCAGCCTCTGATCATGGAGAGTCAGGGCAACCATGTGCTGCTGGAGTCTTACGTAGCCTCTGATCATGGAAAGTCAGGGCAGCCACGTGCTTGTGGAGTCTTGCGTAGCCTCTGATTATGGAAAGTCAGTGCAACCATGTGCTGCTGGAGTCTTACGTAGCCTCTGATTATGGAGAGTCAGGGTAGAAATGTGCTTCTGGAGTCTTGAGTAGCCTCTGATTATGGAGAGTCAGGGCATCCATGTGCTGCTGGAGTCTTACGTAGCCTCTGATCATGGAGAGTCAGGGCAGCCACGTGCTTGTGGAGTCTTGCGTAGCCTCTGATCATGGAGAGTCAGGGCAGCCACGTGCTTGTGGAGTCTTACGTAGCCTCTGATCATGGAGAGTCAGTGCAACCATGTGCTGCTGGAGTCTTACGTAGCCTCTGATCATGGAGAGTCAGGGCAGCCACGTGCTTGTGGAATCTTGCGAAGCCTCTGATCATGGAGAGTCAGGGCAGCCACGTGCTTGTGGAGTCTTACTTAGCCTCTGATCATGGAGAGTCAGTGCAACCATGTGCTGCTGGAGTCTTGCGTAGCCTCTGATTATGGAGAGTCGGGAAAGACATGTGCTGCTGGAGTCTTGCGTAGCCTCTGATTATGGAGAGTCGTGAAAGACATGTGCTGCTGGAGTCTTGCGTAGCCTCTGATTATGGAGAGTCGGGAAAGACATGTGCTGCTGGAGTCTTGCGTAGCCTCTGATTATGGAGAGTCGTGAAAGACATGTGCTGCTGGAGTCTTGATTAGCCTCTGATTATGGAGAGTCGGGAAAGACATGTGCTGCTGGAGTCTTACGTAGCCTCTGATTATTGAGAGTCAAGGTAGCCATGTGCTGCGGTAGGCTTGTGTTGTCTCTGATTATGGAGAGTCAGGGTAGACATGCGCTGCTGGAGTCTTACGTAGTCTCTGATCATGGAGAGTCAGGGTAGTCATGTGCTGCTGGAGTCTTACGCAGCCTCTGATCATGGAGAGTCAGGGCAGACATGTGTTTCTGGAGTCTTTCGTAGCCTCTGATTATGGAGAGTCGGGAAAGACATGTTCTGCTGGAGTCTTGCGTAGCCTCTTATCATGGAGAGTCAGGGCAGCCACGTGCTTGTGGAGTCTTGCGTAGCCTCTGATTATGGATAGTCGGGAAAGACATGTGCTGCTGGAGTCTTGCGTAGCCTCTGATTATGGAGAGTCGTGAAAGACATGTGCTGCTGGAGTCTTGCGTAGCCTCTGATTATGGAGATTCGGGAAAGACATGTGCTGCTGGAGTCTTGCGTAGCCTCTGATTATGGAGATTGAGGGCAGCCATGTGCTTCTGGAGTCTTACGTAACCTCTGATCATGGAGAGTCAGGGCAGCCATGTTCTGCTGGAGTCTTGCGTAGCTTCTGATTATGGAGAGTCAGGGTAGAAATGTGCTGCTGGAGTCTTACGTAGCCTCTGATCATGGAGAGTCAGTGCAACCATGTGCTGCTGGAGTCTTACGTAGCCTCTGATCATGGAGAGTCAGGGCAGCCACGTGCTTGTGGAGTCTTGCGTAGCCTCTGATCATGGAGAGTCAGTGCAACCATGTGCTGCTGGAGTCTTGCGTAGCCTCTGGTTATGGAGAGTCGGGAAAGACATGTGCTGCTTGAGTGTTGCGTAGCCTCTGATTATGGAGAGTCGTGAAAGACATGTGCTGCTGGAGTCTTGCGTAGCCTCTGATTATGGAGAGTCGGGAAAGACATGTGCTGCTGGAGTCTTGCGTAGCCTCAGATTATGGAGAGTTGTGAAAGACATGTGCTGCTGGAGTCTTGCGTAGCATCTGATTATGGAGAGTCGGGAAAGACATGTGCTGCTGGAGTCTTGCGTAGCCTCTGATTATGGAGAGTCAAGGTAGCCATGTGCTGCGGTAGGCTTGTGTTGTCTCTGATTATGGAGAGTCAGGGTAGACATGTGCTGCTGGAGTCTTACGTAGCCTCTGATCATGGAGAGTCAGGGCAGCCATGTGCTGCTGGAGTCTTACGCAGCCTCTGATCATGGAGAGTCAGTGCAACCATGTGCTGCTGGAGTCTTACGTAGCCTCTGATCATGGAGAGTCAGGGCAGCCACGTGCTTGTGGAGTCTTACTTAGCCTCTGATCATGGAGAGTCAGTGCAACCATGTGCTGCTGGAGTCTTACGTAGCCTCTGATCATGGAGAGTCAGGGCAGCCACGTGCTTGTGGAGTCTTGCGTAGCCTCTGATTATGGAGAGTCGGGAAAGACATGTGCTGCTGGAGTCTTGCGTAGCCTCTGATTATGGAGAGTCGTGAAAGACATGTGCTGCTGGAGTCTTGCGTAGCCTCTGATTATGGAGAGTCGGGAAAGACATGTGCTGCTGGAGTCTTGCGTAGCCTCTGATTATGGAGAGTCCTGAAAGACATGTGCAGCTGGAGTCTTGCGTAGCCTCTGATTATGGAGAGTCGGGAAAGACATGTGCTGCTGGAGTCTTACGTAGCCTCTGATTCTGGAGAGTCAAGGTAGCCATGTGCTGCGGTAGGCTTGTGTTGTCTCTGATTATGGAGAGTCAGGGTAGACATGTGCTGCTGGAGTCTTAAGTAGCCTCTGATCATGGAGAGTCAGGGTAGTCATGTGCTGCTGGAGTCTTACGCAGCCTCTGATCATGGAGAGTCAGGGCAGCCATGTGATGCTGGAGTCTTACGTAGCCTCTGATCATGGAGAGTCAGGGCAGCCATGTGCTGCTGGAGTCTTACGTAGCCTCTGATCATGGAGAGTCAGGGCAGACATGTGTTTCTGGAGTCTTGCGTAGCCTCTGATTATGGAGAGTCGGGAAAGACATGTGCTGCTGGAGTCTTGCGTAGCCTCTGATTATGGAGAGTCGTGAAAGACATGTGCTGCTGGAGTCTTGCGTAGCCTCTGATTATGGAGAGTCGGGAAAGACATGTGCTGCTGGAGTCTTGCGTAGCCTCTGATTATGGAGATTGAGGGCAGCCATGAGCTTCTGGAGTCTTACGTAACCTCTGATCATGGAGAGTCAGGGCAGCCATGTGCTGCTGGAGTCTTGCCTAGCTTCTGATTATGGAGAGTCAGGGTAGAAATGTGCTGCTGGAGTCTTAGGTAGCTTCTGATCATGGAGAGTCAGGGCAGCCATGTGCTGCTGGAGTCTTGCGTAGCTTCTGATTATGGAGAGTCAGGGTTGAAATGTGCTGCTGGAGTCTTACGTAGCCTCTGATCATGGAGAGTCAGGGCAGCCATGTGCTGCTGCAGTCTTACGTAGCCTCTGATTATGGAGAGTCAGGGCAGCCATGTTCTGCTGGAGTCTTGCGTAGCCTCTGATTATGGAGAGTCAGGGCAGCCATGTGCTTGTGGAGTTTTGCGTAGCCTCTGATTATGGAGAGTCGGCAAAGACATGTGCTGCTGGAGTCTTGCATAGCCTCTGATTATGGAGAGTCAGTGCAACCATGTGCTGCTGGAGTCTTACGTAACCTCTGATCATGAAGAGTCAGGGCAGCCATGTGCTGCTGGAGTTTTACGTAACCTCTGATCATGGAGAGTCAGGGCAGCCATGTGTTGCTGGAGTCTTGCGTAGCCTCTGATTATGGAGAGTCAGGGTAGAAATGTGCTGCTGGAGTCTTGCATAGCTTCTGATTATGGAGAGTCAGGGTAGAAATGTGCTGCTGGAGTCTTACGTAGCTTCTGATCATGGAGAGTCAGGGCAGCCACGTGCTGCTGGAGTCTTGCGTAGCTTCTGATTATGGAGAGTCAGGGTTGAAATGTGCTGCTGGAGTCTTACGTAGCCTCTGATCATGGAGAGTCAGGGCAGCCATGTGCTGCTGGAGTCTTACGTAGCCTCTGATTATGGAGAGTCAGGGCAGCCATGTTCCGCTGGAGTCTTGCGTAGCCTCTGATTATGGAGAGTCAGGACAGCCATGTGCTTGTGGAGTTTTGCGTAGCCTCTGATTATGGAGAGTCGGGAAAGACATGTGCTGCTGGAGTCTTGCGTAGCCTCTGATTATGGAGAGTCAGTGCAACCATGTGCTGCTGGAGTCTTACGTAGCCTCTGATCATGTAGAGTCAGGGCAGCCATGTGCTGCTGGAGTCTTACGTAACCTCTGATCATGGAGAGTCAGGAAAGACATGTGCTGCTGGAGTCTTGCGTAGACTCTGATTATGGAGAGTCGTGAAAGACATGTGCTGCTGGAGTCTTGCGTAGCCTCTGATTATGGAGAGTCGGGAAAGACGTGTGCTGCTGGAGTCTTGCGTAGCCTCTGATTATGGAGAGTCGTGAAAGACATGTGCTGCTGGAGTCTTGATTAGCCTCTGATTATGGAGAGTCGGGAAAGACATGTGCTGCTGGAGTCTTACGTAGCCTCTGATTATTGAGAGTCAAGGTAGCCATGTGCTGCGGTAGGCTTGTGTTGTCTCTGATTATGGAGAGTCAGGGTAGACATGTGCTGCTGGAGTCTTACGTAGTCTCTGATCATGGAGAGTCAGGGTAGTCATGTGCTGCTGGAGTCTTACGCAGCCTCTGATCATGGAGAGTCAGGGCAGCCATGTGCTGCTGGAGTCTTACGTAGCCTCTGATCATGGAGAGTCAGGGCAGCCATGTGCTGCTGGAGTCTTACGTAGCCTCTGATCATGGAGAGTCAGGGCAGACATGTGTTTCTGGAGTCTTTCGTAGCCTCTGATTATGGAGAGTCGGGAAAGACATGTTCTGCTGGAGTCTTGCGTAGCCTCTTATCATGGAGAGTCAGGGCAGCCACGTGCTTGTGGAGTCTTGCGTAGCCTCTGATTATGGATAGTCGGGAAAGACATGTGCTGCTGGAGTCTTGCGTAGCCTCTGATTATGGAGAGTCGTGAAAGACATGTGCTGCTGGAGTCTTGCGTAGCCTCTGATTATGGAGATTCGGGAAAGACATGTGCTGCTGGAGTCTTGCGTAGCCTCTGATTATGGAGATTGAGGGCAGCCATGTGCTTCTGGAGTCTTACGTAACCTCTGATCATGGAGAGTCAGGGCAGCCATGTTCTGCTGGAGTCTTGCGTAGCTTCTGATTATGGAGAGTCAGGGTAGAAATGTGCTGCTGGAGTCTTACGTAGCCTCTGATCATGGAGAGTCAGTGCAACCATGTGCTGCTGGAGTCTTACGTAGCCTCTGATCATGGAGAGTCAGGGCAGCCACGTGCTTGTGGAGTCTTGCGTAGCTCCTGATCATGGAGAGTCAGTGCAACCATGTGCTGCTGGAGTCTTGCGTAGCCTCTGGTTATGGAGAGTCGGGAAAGACATGTGCTGCTTGAGTGTTGCGTAGCCTCTGATTATGGAGAGTCGTGAAAGACATGTGCTGCTGGAGTCTTGCGTAGCCTCTGATTATGGAGAGTCGGGAAAGACATGTGCTGCTGGAGTCTTGCGTAGCCTCAGATTATGGAGAGTCGTGAAAGACATGTGCTGCTGGAGTCTTGCGTAGCATCTGATTATGGAGAGTCGGGAAAGACATGTGCTGCTGGAGTCTTGCGTAGCCTCTGATTATGGAGAGTCAAGGTAGCCATGTGCTGCGGTAGGCTTGTGTTGTCTCTGATTATGGAGAGTCAGGGTAGACATGTGCTGCTGGAGTCTTACGTAGCCTCTGATCATGGAGAGTCAGGGCAGCCATGTGCTGCTGGAGTCTTACGCAGCCTCTGATCATGGAGAGTCAGTGCAACCATGTGCTGCTGGAGTCTTACGTAGCCTCTGATCATGGAGAGTCAGGGCAGCCACGTGCTTGTGGAGTCTTACTTAGCCTCTGATCATGGAGAGTCAGTGCAACCATGTGCTGCTGGAGTCTTACGTAGCCTCTGATCATGGAGAGTCAGGGCAGCCACGTGCTTGTGGAGTCTTGCGTAGCCTCTGATTATGGAGAGTCGGGAAAGACATGTGCTGCTGGAGTCTTGCGTAGCCTCTGATTATGGAGAGTCGTGAAAGACATGTGCTGCTGGAGTCTTGCGTAGCCTCTGATTATGGAGAGTCGGGAAAGACATGTGCTGCTGGAGTCTTGCGTAGCCTCTGATTATGGAGAGTCCTGAAAGACATGTGCAGCTGGAGTCTTGCGTAGCCTCTGATTATGGAGAGTCGGGAAAGACATGTGCTGCTGGAGTCTTACGTAGCCTCTGATTCTGGAGAGTCAAGGTAGCCATGTGCTGCGGTAGGCTTGTGTTGTCTCTGATTATGGAGAGTCAGGGTAGACATGTGCTGCTGGAGTCTTAAGTAGCCTCTGATCATGGAGAGTCAGGGTAGTCATGTGCTGCTGGAGTCTTACGCAGCCTCTGATCATGGAGAGTCAGGGCAGCCATGTGATGCTGGAGTCTTACGTAGCCTCTGATCATGGAGAGTCAGGGCAGCCATGTGCTGCTGGAGTCTTACGTAGCCTCTGATCATGGAGAGTCAGGGCAGACATGTGTTTCTGGAGACTTGCGTAGCCTCTGATTATGGAGAGTCGGGAAAGACATGTGCTGCTGGAGTCTTGCGTAGCCTCTGATTATGGAGAGTCGTGAAAGACATGTGCTGCTGGAGTCTTGCGTAGCCTCTGATTATGGAGAGTCGGGAAAGACATGTGCTGCTGGAGTCTTGCGTAGCCTCTGATTATGGAGATTGAGGGCAGCCATGAGCTTCTGGAGTCTTACGTAACCTCTGATCATGGAGAGTCAGGGCAGCCATGTGCTGCTGGAGTCTTGCCTAGCTTCTGATTATGGAGAGTCAGGGTAGAAATGTGCTGCTGGAGTCTTAGGTAGCTTCTGATCATGGAGAGTCAGGGCAGCCATGTGCTGCTGGAGTCTTGCGTAGCTTCTGATTATGGAGAGTCAGGGTTGAAATGTGCTGCTGGAGTCTTACGTAGCCTCTGATCATGGAGAGTCAGGGCAGCCATGTGCTGCTGCAGTCTTACGTAGCCTCTGATTATGGAGAGTCAGGGCAGCCATGTTCTGCTGGAGTCTTGCGTAGCCTCTGATTATGGAGAGTCAGGGCAGCCATGTGCTTGTGGAGTTTTGCGTAGCCTCTGATTATGGAGAGTCGGCAAAGACATGTGCTGCTGGAGTCTTGCGTAGCCTCTGATTATGGAGAGTCAGTGCAACCATGTGCTGCTGGAGTCTTACGTAACCTCTGATCATGAAGAGTCAGGGCAGCCATGTGCTGCTGGAGTTTTACGTAACCTCTGATCATGGAGAGTCAGGGCAGCCATGTGTTGCTGGAGTCTTGCGTAGCCTCTGATTATGGAGAGTCAGGGTAGAAATGTGCTGCTGGAGTCTTGCATAGCTTCTGATTATGGAGAGTCAGGGTAGAAATGTGCTGCTGGAGTCTTACGTAGCTTCTGATCATGGAGAGTCAGGGCAGCCATGTGCTGCTGGAGTCTTGCGTAGCTTCTGATTATGGAGAGTCAGGGTAGAAATGTGCTGCTGGAGTCTTACGTAGCCTCTGATCATGGAGAGTCAGGGCAGCCATGTGCTGCTGGAGTCTTACGTAGCCTCTGGTTATGGAGATTGAGGGCAGCCATGTGCTTCTGGAGTCTTGCGTAGCCTCTGATTATGGAAAGTCAGTGCAACCATGTGCTGCTGGAGTCTTACGTAGCCTCTGATCATGGAGAGTCAGGGCAGCCATGTGCTGCTGGAGTCTTGTGTAGCTTCTGATTATGGAGAGTCAGGGTAGAAATGTGCTGCTGGAGTCTTACATAGCCTCTGATCATGGAGAGTCAGGGCAGCCATGTGCTGCTGGATTCTTACGCAGCCTCTGATCATGGAGAGTCAGTGCAACCATGTGCTGCTGGAGTCTTATGTAGCCTCTGATCATGGAGAGTCAGGGCAGCCATGTGCTGCTGGAGTCTTGCGTAGCTTCTGATTATGTAGAGTCAGGGTAGAAATGTGCTTCTGGAGTCTTGAGTAGCCTCTGATTATGGAGAGTCAGGGCAGCCATGTGCTGCTGGAGTCTTACGTAGCCTCTGATCATGGAGAGTCAGGGCAGCCACGTGCTTGTGGAGTCTTGCGTAGCCTCTGATCATGGAGAGTCAGGGCAGCCATGTGCTTGTGGAGTCTTACGTAGCCTCTGATCATGGAGAGTCAGTGCAACCATGTGCTGCTGGAGTCTTACGTAGCCTCTGATCATGGAGAGTCAGGGCAGCCACGTGCTTGTGGAGTCTTGCGTAGCCTCTGATCATGGAGAGTCAGGGCAGCCACGTGCTTGTGGAGTCTTACTTAGCCTCTGATCATGGAGAGTCAATGCAACCATGTGCTGCTGGAGTCTTGCGTAGCCTCTGATTATGGAGAGTCGGGAAAGACATGTGCTGCTGGGGTCTTGCGTAGCCTCTGATTATGGAGAGTCGTGAAAGACATGTGCTGCTGGAGTCTTGCGTAGCCTCTGATTATGGAGAGTCGGGAAAGACGTGTGCTGCTGGAGTCTTGCGTAGCCTCTGATTATGGAGAGTCGTGAAAGACATGTGCTGCTGGAGTCTTGATTATCCTCTGATTATGGAGAGTCGGGAAAGACATGTGCTGCTGGAGTCTTACGTAGCCTCTGATTATTGAGAGTCAAGGTAGCCATGTGCTGCGGTAGGCTTGTGTTGTCTCTGATTATGGAGAGTCAGGGTAGACATGTGCTGCTGGAGTCTTACGTAGCCTCTGATCATGGAGAGTCAGGGTAGTCATGTGCTGCTGGAGTCTTACGCAGCCTCTGATCATGGAGAGTCAGGGCAGCCATGTGCTGCTGGAGTCTTAAGTAGCCTCTGATCATGGAGAGTCAGGGCAGCCATGTGCTGCTGGAGTCTTACGTAGCCTCTGATCATGGAGAGTCAGGGCAGACATGTGTTTCTGGAGTCTTGCGTAGCCTCTGATTATGGAGAGTCGGGAAAGACATGTGCTGCTGGAGTCTTGCGTAGCCTCTTATCATGGAGAGTCAGGGCAGCCACGTGCTTGTGGAGTCTTGCGTAGCCTCTGATTATGGATAGTCGGGAAAGATATGTGCTGCTGGAGTCTTGCGTAGCCTCTGATTATGGAGAGTCGTGAAAGACATGTGCTGCTGGAGTCTTGCGTAGCCTCTGATTATGGAGATTCGGGAAAGACATGTGCTGCTGGAGTCTTGCGTAGCCTCTGATTATGGAGATTGAGGGCAGCCATGTGCTTCTGGAGTCTTACGTAACCTCTGATCATGGAGAGTCAGGGCAGCCATGTTCTGCTGGAGTCTTGCGTAGCTTCTGATTATGGAGAGTCAGGGTAGAAATGTGCTGCTGGAGTCTTACGTAGCTTCTGATCATGGAGAGTCAGGGCAGCCACGTGCTGCTGGAGTCTTGCGTAGCTTCTGATTATGGAGAGTCAGGGTTGAAATGTGCTGCTGGAGTCTTACGTAGCCTCTGATCATGGAGAGTCAGGGCAGCCATGTGCTGCTGGAGTCTTACGTAGCCTCTGATTATGGAGAGTCAGGGCAGCCATGTTCCGCTGGAGTCTTGCGTAGCCTCTGATTATGGAGAGTCAGGACAGCCATGTGCTTGTGGAGTTTTGCGTAGCCTCTGATTATGGAGAGTCGGGAAAGACATGTGCTGCTGGAGTCTTGCGTAGCCTCTGATTATGGAGAGTCAGTGCAACCATGTGCTGCTGGAGTCTTACGTAGCCTCTGATCATGTAGAGTCAGGGCAGCCATGTGCTGCTGGAGTCTTACGTAACCTCTGATCATGGAGAGTCAGGAAAGACATGTGCTGCTGGAGTCTTGCGTAGCCTCTGATTATGGAGAGTCGTGAAAGACATGTGCTGCTGGAGTCTTGCGTAGCCTCTGATTATGGAGAGTCGGGAAAGACGTGTGCTGCTGGAGTCTTGCGTAGCCTCTGATTATGGAGAGTCGTGAAAGACATGTGCTGCTGGAGTCTTGATTAGCCTCTGATTATGGAGAGTCGGGAAAGACATGTGCTGCTGGAGTCTTACGTAGCCTCTGATTATTGAGAGTCAAGGTAGCCATGTGCTGCGGTAGGCTTGTGTTGTCTCTGATTATGGAGAGTCAGGGTAGACATGTGCTGCTGGAGTCTTACGTAGTCTCTGATCATGGAGAGTCAGGGTAGTCATGTGCTGCTGGAGTCTTACGCAGCCTCTGATCATGGAGAGTCAGGGCAGCCATGTGCTGCTGGAGTCTTACGTAGCCTCTGATTATGGAGAGTCAGGGCAGCCATGTGCTGCTGGAGTCTTACGTAGCCTCTGATCATGGAGAGTCAGGGCAGACATGTGTTTCTGGAGTCTTTCGTAGCCTCTGATTATGGAGAGTCGGGAAAGACATGTTCTGCTGGAGTCTTGCGTAGCCTCTTATCATGGAGAGTCAGGGCAGCCACGTGCTTGTGGAGTCTTGCGTAGCCTCTGATTATGGATAGTCGGGAAAGACATGTGCTGCTGGAGTCTTGCGTAGCCTCTGATTATGGAGAGTCGTGAAAGACATGTGCTGCTGGAGTCTTGCGTAGCCTCTGATTATGGAGATTCGGGAAAGACAAGTGCTGCTGGAGTCTTGCGTAGCCTCTGATTATGGAGATTGAGGGCAGCCATGTGCTTCTGGAGTCTTACGTAACCTCTGATCATGGAGAGTCAGGGCAGCCATGTTCTGCTGGAGTCTTGCGTAGCTTCTGATTATGGAGAGTCAGGGTAGAAATGTGCTGCTGGAGTCTTACGTAGCCTCTGATCATGGAGAGTCAGTGCAACCATGTGCTGCTGGAGTCTTACGTAGCCTCTGATCATGGAGAGTCAGGGCAGCCACGTGCTTGTGGAGTCTTGCGTAGCTCCTGATCATGGAGAGTCAGTGCAACCATGTGCTGCTGGAGTCTTGCGTAGCCTCTGGTTATGGAGAGTCGGGAAAGACATGTGCTGCTTGAGTGTTGCGTAGCCTCTGATTATGGAGAGTCGTGAAAGACATGTGCTGCTGGAGTCTTGCGTAGCCTCTGATTATGGAGAGTCGGGAAAGACATGTGCTGCTGGAGTCTTGCGTAGCCTCAGATTATGGAGAGTCGTGAAAGACATGTGCTGCTGGAGTCTTGCGTAGCATCTGATTATGGAGAGTCGGGAAAGACATGTGCTGCTGGAGTCTTGCGTAGCCTCTGATTATGGAGAGTCAAGGTAGCCATGTGCTGCGGTAGGCTTGTGTTGTCTCTGATTATGGAGAGTCAGGGTAGACATGTGCTGCTGGAGTCTTACGTAGCCTCTGATCATGGAGAGTCAGGGCAGCCATGTGCTGCTGGAGTCTTACGCAGCCTCTGATCATGGAGAGTCAGTGCAACCATGTGCTGCTGGAGTCTTACGTAGCCTCTGATCATGGAGAGTCAGGGCAGCCACGTGCTTGTGGAGTCTTACTTAGCCTCTGATCATGGAGAGTCAGTGCAACCATGTGCTGCTGGAGTCTTACGTAGCCTCTGATCATGGAGAGTCAGGGCAGCCACGTGCTTGTGGAGTCTTGCGTAGCCTCTGATTATGGAGAGTCGGGAAAGACATGTGCTGCTGGAGTCTTGCGTAGCCTCTGATTATGGAGAGTCGTGAAAGACATGTGCTGCTGGAGTCTTGCGTAGCCTCTGATTATGGAGAGTCGGGAAAGACATGTGCTGCTGGAGTCTTGCGTAGCCTCTGATTATGGAGAGTCCTGAAAGACATGTGCAGCTGGAGTCTTGCGTAGCCTCTGATTATGGAGAGTCGGGAAAGACATGTGCTGCTGGAGTCTTACGTAGCCTCTGATTCTGGAGAGTCAAGGTAGCCATGTGCTGCGGTAGGCTTGTGTTGTCTCTGATTATGGAGAGTCAGGGTAGACATGTGCTGCTGGAGTCTTAAGTAGCCTCTGATCATGGAGAGTCAGGGTAGTCATGTGCTGCTGGAGTCTTACGCAGCCTCTGATCATGGAGAGTCAGGGCAGCCATGTGATGCTGGAGTCTTACGTAGCCTCTGATCATGGAGAGTCAGGGCAGCCATGTGCTGCTGGAGTCTTACGTAGCCTCTGATCATGGAGAGTCAGGGCAGACATGTGTTTCTGGAGTCTTGCGTAGCCTCTGATTATGGAGAGTCGGGAAAGACATGTGCTGCTGGAGTCTTGCGTAGCCTCTGATTATGGAGAGTCGTGAAAGACATGTGCTGCTGGAGTCTTGCGTAGCCTCTGATTATGGAGAGTCGGGAAAGACATGTGCTGCTGGAGTCTTGCGTAGCCTCTGATTATGGAGATTGAGGGCAGCCATGAGCTTCTGGAGTCTTACGTAACCTCTGATCATGGAGAGTCAGGGCAGCCATGTGCTGCTGGAGTCTTGCCTAGCTTCTGATTATGGAGAGTCAGGGTAGAAATGTGCTGCTGGAGTCTTAGGTAGCTTCTGATCATGGAGAGTCAGGGCAGCCATGTGCTGCTGGAGTCTTGCGTAGCTTCTGATTATGGAGAGTCAGGGTTGAAATGTGCTGCTGGAGTCTTACGTAGCCTCTGATCATGGAGAGTCAGGGCAGCCATGTGCTGCTGCAGTCTTACGTAGCCTCTGATTATGGAGAGTCAGGGCAGCCATGTTCTGCTGGAGTCTTGCGTAGCCTTTGATTATGGAGAGTCAGGGCAGCCATGTGCTTGTGGAGTTTTGCGTAGCCTCTGATTATGGAGAGTCGGCAAAGACATGTGCTGCTGGAGTCTTGCGTAGCCTCTGATTATGGAGAGTCAGTGCAACCATGTGCTGCTGGAGTCTTACGTAACCTCTGATCATGAAGAGTCAGGGCAGCCATGTGCTGCTGGAGTTTTACGTAACCTCTGATCATGGAGAGTCAGGGCAGCCATGTGTTGCTGGAGTCTTGCGTAGCCTCTGATTATGGAGAGTCAGGGTAGAAATGTGCTGCTGGAGTCTTGCATAGCTTCTGATTATGGAGAGTCAGGGTAGAAATGTGCTGCTGGAGTCTTACGTAGCTTCTGATCATGGAGAGTCAGGGCAGCCATGTGCTGCTGGAGTCTTGCGTAGCTTCTGATTATGGAGAGTCAGGGTAGAAATGTGCTGCTGGAGTCTTACGTAGCCTCTGATCATGGAGAGTCAGGGCAGCCATGTGCTGCTGGAGTCTTACGTAGCCTCTGGTTATGGAGATTGAGGGCAGCCATGTGCTTCTGGAGTCTTGCGTAGCCTCTGATTATGGAAAGTCAGTGCAACCATGTGCTGCTGGAGTCTTACGTAGCCTCTGATCATGGAGAGTCAGGGCAGCCATGTGCTGCTGGAGTCTTGCGTAGCTTCTGATTATGGAGAGTCAGGGTAGAAATGTGCTGCTGGAGTCTTACATAGCCTCTGATCATGGAGAGTCAGGGCAGCCATGTGCTGCTGGATTCTTACGCAGCCTCTGATCATGGAGAGTCAGTGCAACCATGTGCTGCTGGAGTCTTATGTAGCCTCTGATCATGGAGAGTCAGGGCAGCCATGTGCTGCTGGAGTCTTGCGTAGCTTCTGATTATGTAGAGTCAGGGTAGAAATGTGCTTCTGGAGTCTTGAGTAGCCTCTGATTATGGAGAGTCAGGGCAGCCATGTGCTGCTGGAGTCTTACGTAGCCTCTGATCATGGAGAGTCAGGGCAGCCACGTGCTTGTGGAGTCTTGCGTAGCCTCTGATCATGGAGAGTCAGGGCAGCCACGTGCTTGTGGAGTCTTACGTAGCCTCTGATCATGGAGAGTCAGTGCAACCATGTGCTGCTGGAGTCTTACGTAGCCTCTGATCATGGAGAGTCAGGGCAGCCACGTGCTTGTGGAGTCTTGCGTAGCCTCTGATCATGGAGAGTCAGGGCAGCCACGTGCTTGTGGAGTCTTACTTAGCCTCTGATCATGGAGAGTCAGTGCAACCATGTGCTGCTGGAGTCTTGCGTAGCCTCTGATTATGGAGAGTCGGGAAAGACATGTGCTGCTGGGGTCTTGCGTAGCCTCTGATTATGGAGAGTCGTGAAAGACATGTGCTGCTGGAGTCTTGCGTAGCCTCTGATTATGGAGAGTCGGGAAAGACGTGTGCTGCTGGAGTCTTGCGTAGCCTCTGATTATGGAGAGTCGTGAAAGACATGTGCTGCTGGAGTCTTGATTATCCTCTGATTATGGAGAGTCGGGAAAGACATGTGCTGCTGGAGTCTTACGTAGCCTCTGATTATTGAGAGTCAAGGTAGCCATGTGCTGCGGTAGGCTTGTGTTGTCTCTGATTATGGAGAGTCAGGGTAGACATGTGCTGCTGGAGTCTTACGTAGCCTCTGATCATGGAGAGTCAGGGTAGTCATGTGCTGCTGGAGTCTTACGCAGCCTCTGATCATGGAGAGTCAGGGCAGCCATGTGCTGCTGGAGTCTTACGTAGCCTCTGATCATGGAGAGTCAGGGCAGCCATGTGCTGCTGGAGTCTTACGTAGCCTCTGATCATGGAGAGTCAGGGCAGACATGTGTTTCTGGAGTCTTGCGTAGCCTCTGATTATGGAGAGTCGGGAAAGACATGTGCTGCTGGAGTCTTGCGTAGCCTCTTATCATGGAGAGTCAGGGCAGCCACGTGCTTGTGGAGTCTTGCGTAGCCTCTGATTATGGATAGTCGGGAAAGATATGTGCTGCTGGAGTCTTGCGTAGCCTCTGATTATGGAGAGTCGTGAAAGACATGTGCTGCTGGAGTCTTGCGTAGCCTCTGATTATGGAGATTCGGGAAAGACATGTGCTGCTGGAGTCTTGCGTAGCCTCTGATTATGGAGATTGAGGGCAGCCATGTGCTTCTGGAGTCTTACGTAACCTCTGATCATGGAGAGTCAGGGCAGCCATGTTCTGCTGGAGTCTTGCGTAGCTTCTGATTATGGAGAGTCAGGGTAGAAATGTGCTGCTGGAGTCTTACGTAGCTTCTGATCATGGAGAGTCAGGGCAGCCACGTGCTGCTGGAGTCTTGCGTAGCTTCTGATTATGGAGAGTCAGGGTTGAAATGTGCTGCTGGAGTCTTACGTAGCCTCTGATCATGGAGAGTCAGGGCAGCCATGTGCTGCTGGAGTCTTACGTAGCCTCTGATTATGGAGAGTCAGGGCAGCCATGTTCCGCTGGAGTCTTGCGTAGCCTCTGATTATGGAGAGTCAGGACAGCCATGTGCTTGTGGAGTTTTGCGTAGCCTCTGATTATGGAGAGTCGGGAAAGACATGTGCTGCTGGAGTCTTGCGTAGCCTCTGATTATGGAGAGTCAGTGCAACCATGTGCTGCTGGTGTCTTGCGTAGCCTCTGATTATGGAGAGTCACGGTAGAAATGTGCTGCTGGAGTCTTGCGTAGCTTCTGATTATGGAGAGTCAGGGTAGAAATGTGCTGCTGGAGTCTTACGTAGCTTCTGATCATGGAGAGTCAGGGCAGCCATGTGCTGCTGGAGTCTTGCATAGCTTCTAATTATGGAGAGTCAGGGTAGAAATGTGCTGCTGGAGTCCTACGTAGCCTCTGATCATGGAGAGTCAGGGCAGCCATGTGCTGATGGAGTCTTACATAGCCTCTGATTATGGAGAGTCAGGGCAGCCATGTTCTGCTGGAGTCTTGCGTAGCCTCTGATTATGGAGAGTCAGTGCAACCATGTGCTGCTGGAGTCTTACGTAGCCTCTGATCATGGAGAGTCAGGGCAGCCATGTGCTGCTGGAGTCTTGCGTAGCTTCTGATTATGGAGAGTCAGGGTAGAAATGTGCTGCTGGAGTCTTACGTAGCCTCTGATCATTGAGAGTCAGAGCAGCCATGTGCTGCTGGAGTCTTACGCAGCCTCTGATCATGGAGAGTCAGTGCAACCATGTGCTGCTGGAGTCTTACGTAGCCTCTGATCATGGAGAGTCAGGGCAGCCATGTGCTGCTGGAGTCTTGCTTAGCTTCTGATTATGGAGAGTCAGGGTAGAAATGTGCTTCTGGAGTCTTGCGTAGCCTCTGATTATGGAGAGTCAGGGCAGCCATGTGCTGCTGGAGTCTTACGTAGCCTCTGATCATGGAGAGGCAGGGCAGCCACGTGCTTGTGGAGTCTTGCGTAGCCTCTGATCATGGAGAGTCAGGGCAGCCACATGCTTGTGGAGTCTTACGTAGCCTCTGATCATGGAGAGTCAGTGCAAACATGTGCTGCTGGAGTCTTACGTAGCCTCTGATCATGGAGAGTCAGGGCAGCCACGTGCTTGTGGAGTCTTGCGTAGCCTCTGATTATGGAGAGTCGGGAAAGACATGTGCTGCTGGAGTCTAGCGTAGCCTCTGATTATGGAGAGTCGTGAAAGACATGTGCTGCTGGAGTCTTGTGTAGCCTCTGATTATGGAGAGTCGGGAAAGACATGATCTGCTGGAGTCTTGCGTAGCCTCTGATTATGGAGAGTCGTGAAAGACATGTGCTGCTGGAGTCTTGCGTAGCCTCTGATTATGGAGAGTCGGGAAAGACATGTGCTGCTGGAGCCTTACGTAGTCTCTGATTATGGAGAGTCAAGGTAGCCATGTGCTGCAGTAGGCTTGTGTTGTCTCTGATTATGGAGAGTCAGGGTAGACATGTGCCGCTGAAGTCTTACGTAGCCTCTGATCATGGAGAGTCAGGGTAGTCATGTGCTGCTGGAGTCTTACGCAGCCTCTGATCATGGAGAGTCAGGGCAGCCATGTGCTGCTGGAGTCTTACGTAGCCTCTGATCATGGAGAGTCAGGGCAGACATGTGTTTCTGGAGTCTTGCGTAGCCTCTGATTATGGAGAGTCAGGAAAGACATGTGCTGCTGGAGTCTTGCGTAGCCTCTGTTCATGGAGAGTCAGGGCAGCCACGTGCTTGTGGAGTCTTGCGTACCCTCTGATTATGGAGAGTCGGGAAAGACATGTGCTGCTGGAGTCTTGCGTAGCCTCTGATTATGGAGAGTCATGAAAGACATGTGCTGCTGGAGTCTTGCGTAGCCTCTGATTATGGAGAGTCAGGAAAGACATGTGCTGCTGGAGTCTTGCGTAGCCTATGATTATGGAGATTGAGGGCAGCCATGTGCTTCTTGAGTCTTACGTAACCTCTGATCATGGAGAGTCAGTGCAGCCATGTGCTGCTGGAGTCTTGCGTAGCTTCTGATTATGGAGAGTCAGGGTAGAAATGTGCTGCTGGAGTCTTACGTAGCTTCTGATCATGGAGAGTCAGGGCAGCCATGTGCTGCTGGAGTCTTGCGTGGCCTCTGATTATGGAGATTGAGGGCACCCATGTGCTTCTGGAGTCTTACGTAGCCTCTGATTACGGAGAGTCAGGGCAGCCATGTGCTGCTGGAGTCTTGCGTAGCCTCCGATTTTGGAGAGTCAGGAAAGACATGTGCTGCTGGAGTCTTGCGTAGCCTATGATTATGGAGATTGAGGGCACCCATGTGCTTCTGGAGTCTTACGTTGCCTCTGATTATGGAGAGTCAGGGCATTCATGTGCTGCAGGAGTCTTCCGTAGCCTCTGATTATGGAGAGTCAGGGCAGTCATGTGCTGCTGGAGTCTTGCGTAGCCTCCGATTTTGGAGAGTCAGGGCAGCCATGTGCTGCTGGAGTCTTGCGTGGCCTCTGATTGTGGAGCGTCAGAGCAGCCATGTTCTGCTGGAGTCTTACGTTGCCTCTGATTATGGAGAGTCAGGGCATTCATGTGCAGCAGGAGTCTTCCGTAGCCTCTGATTATGGAGAGTCAGGGCAGCCATGTGCTGCTGGAGTCTTCCGTAGCCTCTGATTATGGAGAGGCAGGGTAGCCATGTGCTGCTGGAATCAAGCATAACCTATGATTATGGAGCGTCAGAGCAGCCATGTTCTGTGGAGTCTTGCATAGCCTCTTATTGTGGAGAGTCAGGGCAGCCATGTGCTGCTGGAGTCTTGCGTAGCCTCTGATTATGGAGAGTCAGTGCAGCCATGTGCTGCTGGAGTCTTGCGTAGCCTCTGATTATGGAGAGTCAGAGCAGCCATGTTCAGCTGGAGTTTTGTGTAGCCTCTGAATTTAGAGAGTCAGGGCAGCCATGTGCTGCTGGAGTCTTGCGTAGCCTCTGATTGTGGAGAGTCAGAGCAGCCATGTTCAGCTGGAGTTTTGCGTAGCCTCTGATTTTAGAGAGTCAGGGCAGCCATGTGCTGCTGGAGTCTTGTGTAGCCTCTTATTGTGGAGAGTCAGGGCAGCCATGTGCTGCTGGAGTCTTGCATAGCCTCTGATTATGTTGAGTCAGTGCAGCCATGTGCTGCTGGAGTCAAGCGTAGCCTCTGATTATGGAGAGTCACGGTAGCCATGTGCTGCAGGAGTCTTCCGTAGCCTCTGATTATGGCGAGTCAGGGCAGCCATGTGCTGCTGGAGTCTTACGTAGCCTCTGATCATGGAGAGTCAGGGTAGTCATGTGCTGCTGGAGTCTTACGCAGCCTCTGATCATGGAGAGTCAGGGCAGCCATGTGTTTCTGGAGTCTTGCCTAGCCTCTGATTATGCAGAGTCGGGAAAGACATGTGCTGCTGGAGTCTTGCGTAGCCTCTGATTATGGAGAGTCAGGAAAGACATGTGCTGCTGGAGTGTAGCGTAGCCTCTGATTATGGAGAGTCAGTGCAAACATGTGCTGCTGGAGTCTTACGTAGCCTCTGATCATGGAGAGTCAGGGCAGCCATGTGCTGCTGGAGTCTTGCGTAGCCTCTGATTATGGAGAGTCAGGGTAGACATGTGCTGCTGGAGTCTTGCGTAGCCTCTGATCATGGAGAGTCAGGGCAGCCACGTGCTTGTGGAGTCTTACGTAGCCTCTGATCATGGAGAGTCAGTGCAACCATGTGCTGCTGGAGTCTTACGTAGCCTCTGATCATGGAGAGTCAGGGCAGCCACGTGCTTGTGGAGTCTTGCGTAGCCTCTGATTATGGAGAGTCGGGAAAGACATGTGCTGCTGGGGTCTTGCGTAGCCTCTGATTATGGAGAGTCAGTGCAGCCATGTGCTGCTGGAGTCTTACGTAGCCTCTGATCATGGAGAATCAGGGCAGCCATGTGCTGCTGGAGTCAAGCGTAGCCTCTGATTATGGAGAGTCAGGGCAGCCATGTGCTGCTGGAGTCTTGCATAGCCTCTGATTATGGAGAGTCAGCGCAGCCATGTGCTGCTGGAGTCTTGTGTAGCTTCTGATTATGGAGAGTCAGGGCAGCCATGTGCTGCTGGAGTCTTATGTAGCCTCTGATTATGGAGAGTCAGTGTAACCATGTGCTGCTGGAGTCTTACGTAGCCTCTGATCATGGAGAGTCAGGGCAGCCATGTGCTGCCGGAGTCTTACGTAGCCTCTGATCATGGAGAGTCAGGGCAGCCATGTGCTTGTGGAGTCTTGCGTAGCCTCTGATTATGGAGAGTCGGGAAAGACATGTGCTTCTGGAGTCTTGCGTAGCCTCTGATTATGGAGAGTCAGGGTAGAAATGTGCTGCTGGAGTCTTACGTAGCCTCTGATTGTGGAGAGTCAGGGCAGCCATGTGCTGCTGGAGTATTGCGTAGCTTCTGATTATGGAGAATCAGGGTAGAAATGTGCTGCTGGAGTCTTGCGTAGCCTGTTATTGTGGAGAGTCAGGGCAGCCGTGTGCTGCTGGAGTCTTCCGTAGCCTCTGATTATGGAGAGTCAGGGCAGCCATGTTCTGCTGGAGTCTTACGCAGCCTCTGATCATGGAGAGTCAGGGCAGCCATGTTCTGCTGGAGTCTTGTGTAGCCTCTGATTATTGAGATTGAGGGCATCCATGTGCTGCTGGAGTCTTGCGTAGCCTTCGATTTTGGAGAGTCACGGCAGCCATGTGCTGCTGGAGTCTTGCGTGGCATCTGATTATGGAGCGTCAGAGCAGCCATGTGCTGCTGGAGTCTTGCGTAGCCTCTGATTATGGAGAGTCAGAGCAGCCATGTTCAGCTGGAGTTTTGCATAGCCTCTGATTTTAGAGAGTCAGGGCAGCCATGTGCTGCTGGAGTCTTGCATAGCCTCTGATTGCGGAGAGTCAGGGCAGCCATGTTCTGCTGGAGTCTTGCGTAGCCTCTGATTATGGAGAGTCAGGGCAGCCATGTGCTTCTGGAGTCTTGCGTAGCCTCTGATTGTGGAGAGTCAGGGCAGCCATGTGCTGCTGGAGTCTTGCGTAGCCTCTGATTGCGGAGAGTCAGGGCAGCCATGTGCTGCTGGAGTCTTGCGTAGCCTCTGATTATGGAGAGTCAGGGCAGCCATGTGCTGCTGGAGTCTTGCGTAGCCTCTGATTATGGAGAGTCAGGGCAGCCATGGGCTGCTGGAGTCTTGCGTAGCCTCTGATTGTGGAGAGTCAGGGCAGCCATGTTCTGCTGGAGTCTTGCGTAGCCTCTGATTATGGAGAGTCAGGGTAGACATGTGCTGCTGGAGTCTTGCGTAGCCTGTTATTGTGGAGAGTCAGGGCAGCCATGTTCTGCTGGAGTCTTGCGTAGCCTGTTATTGTGGAGAGTCAGGGCCAGCATGAAGGCTCAGATGGCTGGGGGAGTGTGTATTGATTTCATTGGCCGCTCTGAGAATGGTGCCATGGACACGGTGCTCGATTGGAGAATGGAACCTACCACTAGGTCTTTTGAGGCATGCATTATACTCTTAGTAAGATAACTAAAGTTTAACCCATGCATACCCCTGCGGATGGGATAGGGGTCCGAAAAAGGAAAGCCAGACCACACGAGGAAGATACTTATAATATGTCCCTGTTGCCCACCAATTCCCAGGGCATGGGGCCTCGAGGAGCGCGCTATGAAGGCTAAAAGAATCAGACTGGGTGTGGGCTGGTCCCCAGCCCCAGGGTCTCTTGAATCGACTCCCCTCCTATATTCCCAGGTGTTAATGATTCCGAGGATCCCTCTTTTATGCTTTCCGGGGAGGGTCCTTCAGGGTTGTAGGGTGCCTTAGGAACACCCCAGCTCTAATGCATGGGCCCCCGTGCTGCTGGTGGCGGAATGCGCAGCGAGGGTGTTTTGCTGCAGACTGGGTCCTGGCAACAGCGGCAGTGAGATGAAAGCCGAATGCCGTGGTCTCAACTTCCCAAATCATCATCTATTACACCTCCAGGAGATCTGATGATCTTGCTGGTTTGTGTGAAATTACGTGGGAGATTTGTCCAATGGGCACATCCAGACTCTTTGACTGGGGTGGCCCAAGTGAACTACACGCGTATAGCACACACAAACACACACGCACGCACGCAAGCACACACGCACGCACGCACGCACACACACACGCACGCACGCACGCACGCACGAGCGCGCGCGCCTGAATAGCATTAATGTACTATTTGTCTCCACTAAGCATATGTACTCCAATTACTAACATTAGTGTCTAGCAATCCTGCGTTTAAAGTTTTAATGATCACAGTTTAGGTTGATGGTGTGGCTCCTGGAGATTTCAGGGGGAGCATGTGGCATCCCAGGCCACTCCCTGGACACACCTATGCCAATGGGGTGGACCATGCCTCATTCACCTGCAAAGACAGGTCCCTTAATTTGCTGGGACCGACATTAAAGGTTTTCAATAAGGCAGGACAGGACAATCTTCAAGGGCGCTTGACCCAAGGAGGAAAGCACTTGACCTCAAAGAGGAGAGCACTTGACCCCAAGGAGGAAAGCACTTGACCCCCAAGCAGCAAAGCAGTTGACAACAAGGAGGACAGCACTTGACCCCAAGGAGGGCGGGTATTTTGTTGCAAATAACCCTGAATTAAGAGATCTTACTCAGGGGTCCGAGGGTGTGAGAGAGGATAAAAATCGATTTGGAGGATGACTTGGTTATAGGTTTCGGCAAACGTGTAAATAACTTTCCAGCTGAAAATAAATCTGCTCTGGCTTTAATATGTTCTCTGCGTGTCTCTGTCTGGGCCACACGAGGAAGAGGCCATTCGTCCAGCTGGAGATCTAGGCCTTCAGGAATACTCCCTACACAACTAGGCAGAGTTCCAAGCTTGCAGCCGATTCCGTAAGAGGGTGAGGAGGGACCAGAGGCCCTTCCTTTCCCCCAAGGTAAGGTTTTAACTTCGATTTCACAGAGACATCTCTTCATGGGGAAGGATTCAAAGATATTGGAGATATTAGCAGCATTTTCCACAAGACCCTTGGGAGTGGCGGAGCAGGCACGTGTTCAGGTTGGCATTCTCCTACATGCCCCTTCAGCAGCTACGGAAAGGAGAGATCAGGACGTCAGTGGGGAGAATCACAAGCTTGCTTGTCAGGACGTCTTTGCTCTTCTTCAGAATGGGACTAAAGAGAGGGTGTCCGCTCACATCCTCAGCAACATAGATTGGGCTCGGTACAAGGACAATTAGTTTTAGCCGGTGATAAGCCTCAGGAGCTGAACCAGCTCTTCAAGACAGAGGCAATTGCTCAGTCGGGAGACATGTTGCTTCCTGGGGATTGGTTAGTCAGGCTGGATCTCACATGTTGCTTCTTGGAGATTGGTTAGTGAGGCTGGATCTCAAGTGCTGCGTCTTGGGTATTGGTTAGTCAGGCTGCATCTTACATTTTTGAGTCTTGGGGATTGGTTAGTGAGGCTGGTTCTCAAGTGCTGCGTCTTGGGGATTGGTTAGTCAGGCTGGATCTCAAGTGTTGCGTCTTGGGGATTGGTTAGTCAGGCTGGATATCACGTGTTACATCTTGGGGATTGTTTAGTCATGCTGGATGTCACGTGTTGCGTTTTGGGATTGGTTAGTCTGGCTGGATCTCACAAGTTGCATCTTGGGGATTGACTAGTCAGGTTGAATCTCACGTGTTGCGTCTTGGGGATTGGTTAGTCCAGCTGGATCTCAAGTCTTGCGTCTTTGGGATTGGTTAGTCAGGCTGGATATCACATTGTTGCATCTTGGGGATTAGTTACTCAGGCTGGATCTCACGTGTTGCGGCTTGGGGGTTTGTTAGTCAGTCTGGATCTCACGTGTTGTGTCTTGGGGATTGTTTAGTCAGGCTGGATCTCACGTGTTGCATCTTGGGGATTGGCTAGTCAGGCTGGATTTAACATGTTGCGTCTTGGGTATTAGTCAGACTGGATCTCACGTGTTGCATCTTGGGGATTGGTTAGTCAGGCTGAATCTCAAGTGTTCCGTCTTGGGGATTGGTTAGTCAGGCTGGATATCATGTGTTGCATCTTGGGGATTGGTTAGTGAGGCTGGATCTCACGTGTTGCGTCTTGGGGATTGGTTAGTCAGTGTGCATCTCACGTGTTGCGTCTTGGGGATTGTTTAGTCAGGCTGGATCTCAAGTGTTGCATCTTGGGGATTGGTTAGTCAGGCTGGATCTCACATGTTGTGTCTTGGGTATTGGTTAGTCAGGCTGGATCTCACGTGTTGCGTCTTGGGGATTTGTTAGTCAGGCTGGATCGCATGTGTTGCATCTTGGGGATTGGATAGTCAGGCTCGATCTCACGTGCTGCATCTTGGGGATTGGCTAATCAGGCTGGATCTCATGTCAATCTGGAAAAGTGAATACCCTTCATTTGAATGACAGACGTAACTTGATGGCCGTAGGCCAACCGTCTTATGCACCGAATTATAGAAAATACAGACTGCTATGCTTGACCAACAAGCGGCCATTTTGAACGTAGCAAGAATCGCCATTTTGCTTGTTAACCATTGCTCATTGCTTTCTGTCTAAAACTGCTTTGCAGCTTGCATTTCTTGCGGATTCTGCTTACTCTGCTCAACTGTTAACATTGTTGTCTGAATATGAAAGGGCAAGGTCGCGGGACTGAGGAGTTCGTTGAAACTCCTCATGAGTAGCCCAGAAAGGAATGCCCACGCTCCCTCTCTGTAGCCTTGAGGGAGAGCTGCAGGGCATTTAATCATTTCACAGCTGCCAGCCAGTCTCGTACTGTGGTAGAATATGTTAGAATAAAGCAGCTAAAGGCTTGAATTATGCTCTTCTTACGGCCCCCCTTCGCAAAACCCTTTAGAGCGTGTCGGCTCCCAGGACACGAATAGTACCTCATAGATAGCAAAGCATGGAATGTGGCTCTTCCCCCGTGTGCAGCTTGCTTCCAAGAACAGAACCACAGTGTTCTGTTCAACAACTAAAAGATGCCTCCGCACTTTCTAATTGCACATTGTTACTAGAATAGACATCGAAAGTGTCATAATTGTCATACCCGTCGGAAATGTCCATCGTCATCCCGAGTTCAAAGAAACTTAATAAAGGAGGGTGTTAAACATGACATAGCTGATTGTATGATATGCATTTTGTATATATGTAACTGATGTACGTAATTCGCTCTCCTGCGTCCCTTGAGGTCTAGGAAACTCACGTCGCGGGGCGTGAGACCACAGTTGGCCAATTGGGACTATTTTTGCTTGCAATAAACCCTAGCATTGGGAATTTGAACCTTGTGTCTGGCGCATCTTTTCGTGTATGGTCATTGCCTTGTTTCCATATCGCGAGGGACCCCTAGGGGCCCCTTTCAAGATGGCGCCCGAATAGGGACCCTCCCCCACTTGCCCCATCGTATACGTTGTAATGGAGTAAAGGCGGAAGAACGGCGAGGACGGGACGATCGAGCCGGGATCAAGAGGTGTACGGGGCGCCCTGTAGAAGTGAGGAGAGATTCCTTTGCAGATCTGCACACATCTGATCCCTGATCGACGTACCGGGCCAGAGGGCAAAGGAGGCGAGGGTCCCGAAATGAGGCAGAGGCCAGAGAAGCGCAGACACGATGTTGGGAGAGGTTGCGTTAGTACAGACGACTTGTTTTATCAGGTGAGTCATTCCCCGATTCAAACAAAAACCTGATTTTTGGTAGAGTGTTGATTTTGCAAATTCAAACGTCCAGGTAAAGGTTAGCTAACCAAAGGGGAAGGTTAAAAACATGCCTGGAGTACTGTGCACTTTAGCAGGGCTTTTCCGCTGCGGTAGACAGTCCTTGGAATATGGCCAAAGTGCACCGCCTGGGGGAACGCCGGCTTATGACATGTATGCAAAATATGGTGTGGGTGCGATAATATTTTGTGAAATTTGGCATAGGCAAACTAGAAAGCAACAGGACCATCAGTGGCCGATTAATGGTAGTTTTGAGATTGCGAGGATAGATAACCTAGAAAGGGTGCTGATTAGGAAAAAAGCGCGACTCGCAGCTTTTGAGACTGTCAAAGATTGGAGGAGGGAAGCAATGCTCCGACTTAGGAGTAGAGAGAAGCATGCGCATAGGCACAAATCGAAGGTTGAGGTAGCAGAAGAAAAGGAGGAGGAGGAGTGGACGGCAAGTCTAAGACGGGAAGGGAGACGTGAGCAAATGAACATAGAAGGAGTATAACCGCAGCGGGAACTACACATAGCAGACGAATTAATGGAACATTTGCTAACTAATACGGGTCGAGGCTCAAAACCAGAATCGAAACCAAACACGCCAGTAGTGACTGCGCAGGCCCAACCAGTAGTTCTCATACCCCCTCCCAAAGCCCAAGCACTTCCCCTCATGCAAGCATTAACCCAAGCCCCACCCACAGCTCGAGCCCTCCCACAAGCGCAGACCGCAGACACACAATTTCCCAGCACCCAGGAAGGCCCTTCACAGATGCCACCTGTGTCACTTGTCCCATCCGCACCTCCCGCTCCAGAGCTAGATTCAGCACCATCCGCCCCTCCCGAAGTCAAAATTGAGGCCGGGGAGGCGAGAAGCGGGGCTGAAGGAACAGGATTTGGACGGGTAACTCGAAGCGCGATCAGCAAAGAAAGAAAGATTGAATTACAGCAAGAGGCAGAAATGTACATA
The DNA here is from genome assembly GCF_040938575.1 of Ambystoma mexicanum. Lineage (NCBI taxonomy): Eukaryota > Metazoa > Chordata > Amphibia > Caudata > Ambystomatidae > Ambystoma > Ambystoma mexicanum. Next base: position 1,667,920,422 of record NC_090929.1, read on the forward strand.
GAAGGAAATGATGGGACGGCAGCATTGGCCTCATTGTATGGGTACCGAAGAAGCAACGAGAGACAGGTCGTGTTGGAATGCATGGGGAAATTTTTGGTGGGGAAAATGGAAAAAGTTACTTGAGAAATTACCGCCACAACGATTGTTAGATTTGAACCAATTAGCATGTTGTAGAATAAAAGATGAAGAAGTAAAGGAACATGTGAATGGACTTTTTGATCTTAAAAATGAGTTGGATAATGAGTATGCCGAAATGTTTGCTGCACCTGGATACAGGGGTTGGGATATTAGAAGAGATGGGAGAGGGACGGTAGAACCATACATACAGCGGAGACATTCAATGTCATCTGTACAGAGGGGCGACAAGCTGAAAGTGTGTATACGAGAAGCGATAAAGTGGGTGTCGAATCCTAGTATCCCAACAATGGTCATACATGACATATTTTACGAATATTCCATGCTAATGAAAAGAAAGGCACTGCAATCGATGGCTGAACATTTGATAGAGAAGGATATAAAAAATAATAAGGCCGGCCCACCTGAGATACTAGCGGTATACAAGAGAGCATTCGAGCGAAGTACAGGAGAAACAGGCCTATCACTGGATTTAGGAATACTATTGAACCTAAGAGAAGGGGGAGGGATCGTGAGTGGGGCATTTCCAATGAGAGAGGTTCCGCCCACGTTTGTACCAAAAGTAGAGATCCCTGCGACGGGTACAGTAGGAGCTCAGGTAACACCAGCCCATTTCACCGCCCAGTATGTGCATGTCCCCTTTTCCAGGCAAGAGGTGAATACTATAAAACAGACGATTCCCGATATAAGAAAGAATCCTGCAGGTTTCTACAAGGAAGTAGAGTCAACCCTGAGATCAGCAGTGCTTACTATGAGCGATATAGATTTGATTTTCCCAGTCATTTTGCCAGCAGATATATGGAAACAGATGAGGACGGTAGATGACGTGGGGGCTTTTGGCGCCACATGGGCGGAGTTACTATTGGTGGACAAAAATAGAAAAGTAGGGGCAAATCCGGGAACCCGAACGGCAGATCTACCAGAACGGATAATGCAAAGATTGAGGGAAGTAATTCCAGAAAAAAGGATTCAGTGGGACAAATTAACTAGATGTGTACAGGGCAAGGATGAGCCAGTAACAGATTATTTCAATAGATTTGAAGGAGTATTCACAGACTTCAGTGGGCAGGATGTGAGCACAGAGTCGGGGAAAAGGCTATTTGTTGATAAATATGTGAGGGGACTAATATCACCATTTCAAGATATGTTAATGATGTCGGAAAGTTCCAGGGCACCAAAACCGGTGAGTGAGATTTTACACATAGCCCAATATTACGAGAACAGGGTAAACGTGGCGAAAGAAAGAGAGGTGAAGGATAGAGTAAATTTAAAAACGAGGGTGTTACTGCAGCAGGTCATTGGATACAATAGAGGTAGAGGAAATGCACAAGGCAGGGGAAATTTGAATAATATGCATGGGGTGTCATTGGGAGTAAATCAATGTGCGTACTGTAAGGAGGAAGGACACTGGCGAGCGCAATGCCCGCACCTACAGAATAGAGGTGGGTTTGGCCAGAGAAGGCCTCATAGAGGACATCAGGGGTCAAATGGCCCAAGCAGAAATAGCATGCAGCAGCAGCAGGGATATACCAATGGAGGTACTCAAAACCAATCCTATGGTCAAAACCAAGCGCAACAGAACCAGGCATTGAACCAAAGTGTTCCGAACCAAAATCAGGGCGGGCAGGGCCAACAGAGAAATGATCAGTGGAGGACACCGAGGGGGAAATGGGAATATTTTTGATACACAGCCAAACACGTATTATAGCAGCAGCCGTGACTACACATCAGACAATGTGTTATTTTCGCAATAGGACAGCCCACGGCAGGGGTCGGAACCAGTGTCTATTCCCGTGAATCAGAGAGGACCCTACATAGAAATGAGAGTCGGGACTAAGGAGCACCGTTTCCTTGTAGATACAGGGGCGCAGAAGTGTTCAATAGACCACCACTTGCTTCCGGAGATCCCACTGTCGGGGCAAAAGAATGTTTCTGTAGGGCTCGCAGGTACACCAGTAATTAACCCCATGTCCGAAGCTGTCCCGATTACAATAGGACCATTTACGGAACAGTGTCCATTTCTTCTTACAGAAAATTGTGGGGAGAACTTGCTAGGATTAAATTTGTTGAGAAAATTGGGGGCAGTTATACATTGTACGGCAGATGGGGTGTTCCTCATGATGTGGCCTCACGATGCACCGGTGACGGAATTTATGTCAAAAGCATTACCAGAAGAGCTAAGTAGAGTGCCAACCTGTCTGTGGGCAATGCATGATAATGATGTAGGATGCTTGAAAATAGAGCCAGAAAAAATAACTTTGAAAGAAGGTATTACATTACCACGAATTCCCCAGTATAAAATTACTGTTGAAGGTGAGAAGGGATTAAAGAGTATTGTTACTGACCTAGTGAGATTGGGGGTGGTTGAAGAAATTGCAGGTAGCACGTGCAACAGCCCGATTCTTCCAGTTTACAAGAAAGGAGGCAATGAAGTACCATATTGTTTCATAATTGATCTGCGCGCATTGAACAAAGTGGTAGACCCACAATTCCCTTTGGTCCCAGATGTCACAACAATACTGACAATGATACCGGCCACTGCAGAATACTTTAGTGTAGTTGATTTGAAGAACGTGTTCTTTAGCATTCCAGTGGATAAAAGCAGTAGATATCTGTTTGCGTTCACTCTAGGAGGTCGATCATTCACATTCACACCCATTCCACAAGGATACACAGAAAGCCCAAGCAATTACAGCAGAGCGCTAAAAGAGCAGCTTGACATGTTAGAATTACCCAAAGGTTGCGTACTCTTGCAGTACATAGATGACTTATTACTAGCTGCTGACACAAAAGAGATCTGCAAAGAAAGTACTATATTACTATTGACACACCTAGCGACCCATGGTCACAAGGCAAGTTTGAAGAAATTCCAGTATAATCAAAAGGAGGTGTCTTATTTGGGTTACCTACTTTCGAAAGAAGGGAGAAGATTAACGCCAGAACGCATAGAAAGTATTTCTAGTATGCCTATTCCAAAAACTCAAAAAGGAGTGAGAGCTGTAATAGGCATGGCCTCTTATTGTCAGCAGTGGATCAGTAATTTTGCGTTGATTGTGAAGCCGATGATAAAGTTAACTAAAAAGGATGCAGTGATGCCTTTACAGTGGGATGAGGAATGTCAGAAAGCGTTTGAGCAATTGAAAGCTGCATTGTGTGCTGCGCCAGTTTTAGGCACTCCTAACTATAAAAAGATCTTTAGACTATTTGTGAGCGAGAGTGAAGGATGTGCCTTGGAGGTTTTGACACAGGAACAAGGTGGAAGAAATAGGCCGTGCGGCTATTATTCTTCCGCGCTGGAGCCTGTAGCGCGCGCGCGCACTACCACGATGTTTCCGATCCGTCGCAGCGGCTGCTGCGTCAGTGAAACAAATGGAAGGAATGGTATTGGGGCACACTTTAATTCTGATGGTGCCACATGCTATAGACGTTCTATTAAATAGAACACAGACGCAACACCTCCCTTCTGCTAGACTAACAAGATATGAGCTCATCTTGTTTGCACCCCACATCCAAATTATGAGGTGTAGCGCATTGAATCCTGCATAATTAATGCCACTGCCCATAGCAGAAATTGGTGACAACGAATCACCACCCCATGATTGTTTAATGGTCACTGAAGAAGAAACAAAGGGAGGAGAGAAGTGTGAGAGTTGTGCAAGTCGGACAATTCAAGACTCACGGCTCCTCGGTGCGCTTATAAAAGTACATGTGTCAGGAGCCAGAACAGGACAAGCTGGACGCACATAAGTACTAAGGCTGATAGAGTTGATGTGTCCTAAGCCAGAGCAGGACAAGCTGGATGCACATAGTACTCTATCAATAAAGAACTGTTCAGAAATCGTCTGAGCAGTGGGAGAAAGAATAACTAATCTTGCTCGGAGTGGATAAGTGATCTAGGCTGTAAAAGGGCTGGCAGAATTGAACTGTGACATTTTCGTTGAACTTTTCTGGCATCAAGAATGAGAGACATTTGCTACGAACTTTGCCAGCAAGAAGAAGGACGATGAAGAACAAATCAAGACCGGTTTCAGCCTTCTCCTGCACCCCTGCTGAAAAGATGATAGATTTAGAGACTGTACATTTAGGGAAAAAGCATGGTAAAAGGAATAAGGTACTGATTTGGACATTGGTCCCGTGTTTCTTAAGTATGGTAGTACCAACAATAACAGCTATTACACTATGGTTCCTGGAGTCCGCGCACCCATTAGAAACACTTTTGCCAAAAGCAGCTACTGAAAGCTCGGTTCATTTAATCACTCATACTTTGCCCCCATTGGAAGAAAGACATAGAGAAGGATACGGCAACAATACATTGTTGCTCATCATGAACATGACCCATGCGGTTTTAAAGAAAAAAGATTGCTGGGTTTGTGCCCATTTACCACAGCACGGTGGGAAAGGGATAGGCTGGTATGTACAACCGTTGCCATTGGTTTATTCATGTGAAGTATCGTTGAGTGCAATGTTCTTTGGGAAATGGAACAAGAGTAATACGGGTCAGCTAGATGAGACGAATATGAATGAATTTGAAGTGATCATGAGACCTGTGGGTTGTTCCATATTCCACAAAGCTCACGTGTTTTCACCAGATCCCATGAGGAAGAATACACGAAAGACAACAAGACTAGATAGATTACATAGGCAGAATAGGCCGACCCCGCCAGCAGAAGAAACATCAGTAATGACATTTCGAATGAGGGATGAGTGGAATAAAGATGCTGTGCCCCCTGCCTATACAGTGGATCACAGCCCCGAAACTGCTCCCCCTATGTCTACAGAAAAAGGGTTCCTATAAAGTAGGAACGTTTAGCAACTGTCTGAACACAGTGATTTTAAAACACGAGATAGAACCTGTGTACGTAGGGGACCCTGTTTACTTTATATGTGGGGAAAAAGCATATCCATGGTTACCTAGGAACTGGGGAGGTACATGCTACCTAGGTCTACTGTTTCCAGGAGTGTTCCTCTTGGAGACAGCAGAAGTAGCCAGACGAACAAAAGGTAGAACTCAAAGGAGTAGTGAGGATGGAATGATAGCAATAGATATAGCCAAATCATTTATTCCATTCTTGTCCCAAATAGAAAATTCCTACAATATAAGAAAACTGTCTAGAATATTAAAAAATACAATAGATTCAACAACGGATATTTTATTGAATATGACGTTAGAAGAAAAAGGAATAAGACTAATGGCACTCCAAAACAGGATAGCTCTCGATATAATATTAGTTGATCGTGGGGGAGTTTGCAAGCTCGTAAAAACTGCATGCTGTGTGTATATAGATGATTACTCCCCTACGATATTTAAAGCAATCCGGAAATTACATGTCCTAAGTTCCACACTCTCTACTGAAGAAGGGAGTTAGGGGATAGGATCCTGGTTGTGGGGACTGTTGCGGTCCTCGGGATGGAAGTTAATTTCGATACTAATGGTGGTACTTGGTATATTCATAACCTGTTGCTGTTGCATACAATGCTTACCAATAGTTTGCACTGAAATAACTGATGGATGTACTAAGAGATGTATGCACATGGTGTTGAGAGGAAAACAAACGCATGGCCGAAATAACAGAGCCACTGATGAAACAAAAACAGTAAAACAATTCATGGCTTTAGACATTAATGATGAAGATGATGCTCATGATAGCATGAGAGGTTCAGACATAGATAGCCCAGACTTATCCTCATCAGAGGAGGATACAATTAATGAATAAGACGTTTGGCATACGGCCAAAAGGAGGGTTTGTCAATCTTGAAAAGTGAATACCCTTCATTTGAATGACAGACGTAACTTGATGGCCGTAGGCCAACCGTTTTATGCACCGAATTATAGAAAATACAGACTGCTATGCTTGACCAACAAGCGGCCATTTTAAACGTAGCAAGAATCGCCATTTTGCTTGTTAACCATTGCTCATTGCTTTCTGTCTAAAACTGCTTTGCAGCTTGCATTTCTTGCGGATTCTGCTTACTCTGCTCAACTGTTAACATTGTTGTCTGAATATGAAAGGGCAAGGTCGCGGGACTGAGGAGTTCGTTGAAACTCCTCATGAGTAGCCCAGAAAGGAATGCCCACGCTCCCTCTCTGTAGCCTTGAGGGAGAGCTGCAGGGCATTTAATCATTTCACAGCTGCCAGCCAGTCTCGTACTGTGGTAGAATATGTTAGAATAAAGCAGCTAAAGGCTTGAATTATGCTCTTCTTACGGCCCCCCTTCGCAAAACCCTTTAGAGCGTGTCGGCTCCCAGGACACGAATAGTACCTCATAGATAGCAAAGCATGGAATGTGGCTCTTCCCCCGTGTGCAGCTTGCTTCCAAGAACAGAACCACAGTGTTCTGTTCAACAACTAAAAGATGCCTCCGCACTTTCTAATTGCACATTGTTACTAGAATAGACATCGAAAGTGTCATAATTGTCATACCCGTCGGAAATGTCCATCGTCATCCCGAGTTCAAAGAAACTTAATAAAGGAGGGTGTTAAACATGACATAGCTGATTGTATGATATGCATTTTGTATATATGTAACTGATGTACGTAATTCGTTCTCCTGCGTCCCTTGAGGTCTAGGAAACTCACGTCGCGGGGCGTGAGACCACAGTTGGCCAATTGGGACTATTTTTGCTTGCAATAAACCCTAGCATTGGGAATTTGAACCTCGTGTCTGGCACATCTTTTCGTGTATGGTCATTGCCTTGTTTCCATATCGCGAGGGACCCCTAGGGGCCCCTTTCACTCACATGTTGCATCTTGGGGATTGGTTTGTCAGGCTTTGATTGGTTTGTCAGGCTGGATCTCACGTGTTGCGTCTTGGGGATTGCTTAGTCAGGCTGACTCTCACATGTTGCGTCTTGGGGATTGGTTAGTCAGTCTGGATGTCATGTGTTGTGTCTTGGGGATTGGTTAGTCAGGCTGAATCTCACGTGTTGCATCTTGGGATTGGCTAGGCAGGCTGAATCTCACATGTTGCATCTTGGAGATTGGTTAGTCAGGCTTTATATCACATGTTGCATCTTGGAGATTGGTTAGTCAGTTTGGATTTCATGTGTTGCGTCTTGTGGATTGTTTAGTCAGGCTGGATCTCACGTGTTGCATCTTGGGGATGGGTTAGTCATGCTGGATCTTATGTGTTGCATCTTTGGGATGTGGTTAGTCAGGCTGGATATCATGTGTTGCATCTTGGGGATTGGTTAGTCAGGCTGGATATCATATGTTGCATCTTGGAGATTGGTTAGTCTGGCTGGATATCATGTGTTGCATCTTGGGGATTGGCTATTCAGGCTGGATCTGAAGTGTTGCGTCTTGGGGATTGGTTAGTCAGGCTGGATCTCACGTGTTGCGTCTTGGGGATTGGTTAGTCAGGCTGGATCTCACATGTTGCATCTTGGGGATGGGTTAGTCATGCTGGATCTTATGTGTTGCATCTTCGGGATGAGGTTAGTCAGGCTGGATATCATGTGTTGCATCTTGGGGATTGGTTAGTCAGGCTGGATATCATGTGTTGCATCTTGGGGATTGGTTAATCAGTCTGGATCTCACATGTTGCGTCTTGGGGATTGGTTAGTCAGGCTGGATCTCACATGTTGTATCTTGGAGATTGGTTAGTCAGTCTGGATGTCATGTGTTGTGTCTTGGGGATTGGTTAGTCAGGCTGAATCTCACGTGTCGCATCTTGGGATTGGCTAGTCAGGCTGAATCTCACATGTTGCATCTTGGAGATTGGTTAGTCAGGCTTTATATCACATGTTGCATCTTGGAGATTGGTTAGTCAGGCTTTATCTCACTTGTTGCATCTTGGGGATTGGTTAGTCAGTCTGGATTTCATGTGTTGCGTCTTGGGGATTGGTTAGTCAGGCTGGATCTCACGTGTTTCATCTTGGGGATTGGTTAGTCAGGCTGGATCTCACGTGTTGCATCTTGGGGATGGGTTAGTCATGCTGGATCTTATGTGTTGCTTCTTTGGGATGGGTTAGTCAGGCTGGATATCACGTGTTGCATCTTGGGGATTGTTTAGTCAGTCTGGATCTCACGTGTTGCGTCTTGGGGATTGTTTAGTCAGGCTGGATCTCAAGTGTTGCATCAAGGGGATTGGTTTGCCTGGATGGATCACAGGTGTTGCATCTTGGGACTGATTGGTCAGGCTGAATCTCACGTGTTGCATTTTGGGGATGGGTTACTCATGCTGGATCTTATGTGTTGCATCTTCGGGATGGGTTAGTCAGGCAAGATATTACGTGTTGCATCTTGGGGATTGCTTAATCAGGCTGGATCTGAAGTGTTGCCTCTTGGGGATTGGTTAGTCAGGCTAGATATCATGTGTTGCATCTTGGGGATTGGTTAGTCAGGCTGGATCTCACATGTTGCATCTTGGAGATTGGTTATTCAAGCTGGATCTCAAGTGTTGTGTCTGGGGATTTGTTAGTCAGACTGGATATCACGTGTTGCATCTTGGGGACTGGTTAGTCAGGCTGGATCTCACATGTTGCATCTTGGGGATTGGTTAGTCAGGCTGGATCTCAAGTGTTGCATCTTGGGGATTGGCTAGTCAGGCTGGATTTCACGTGTTGCGTCTTGGGGATTAGCTAGTCAGGCTGAATCACACGTGTTGTATCTTGGGGATTAGTTAGTCAGGCTGAATTTTACTTGTTGTATCTTGGGGATTGGTTAGTCAGGCTGAATCTCAAGTGTTGCGTCTTGGGGATTGGTTAGTTAGGCTGTATCTCATGTGTTACGTCTTGGGAATTGTTTAGTCAGGCTGGATCTCCCGTGTTGCATCTTGGGGATGGGTTAGTCAGGCTGGATCTCATGTGTTGCGTCTCGAGTATTGGTTAGTGAGGCTGGATCTCACGTGTTGCGTCTTGGGGATGGGTTTATCAGGCCGGATATCACAGGTAACGTCTTGGGGATTGCTTAGTCAGGCTGGATCTCACGTGTTGTGTCTTGGGATTGGTTATTCAGGGTGGATCTCATGTGTTGGATCTTGGGGATTGGTTAGTCAGGCTGGATCTCCCGTGTTGCATCTTGGGGATGGGTTAGTCAGGCTGGATCTCATGTGTTGCGTCTCGAGTATTGGTTAGTGAGGCTGGATCTCACGTGTTGCGTCTTGGGGATGGGTTTGTCAGGCCGGATATCACATGTTGGTTCTTGGGGATGGGTTAGTCAGGCTGGATTTCACGTGTTGCATTTTAGGATTGGTTATTCAGGCTGGATCTCAAGTATTGCCTCTTGGGGATTGGTTAGTCAGGCTGGATGTCACATGTTGCATCTTGGAGATTGGTTAGTCAGGCTGGATCTCACGTGTGGCACTTTGGGGATTGGTTAGTCAGTCTGGATCTCACGTGTTGTGTTTTAAGGATTGCTTAGTCAGGCTGGATCTCACCTGTTGGGTCTTGGGGATTGGTTAGTCAGTCTGATATCACGTGTTGCGTCTTGGGGATTGTTTAGTCAGGCTGGATTTCACGTTTTGCGCCTTGGGATTGGTTAGTCAGGCTGCATCTCAAGTGTTGCTTCTTGGGGGTTGGTTAGTCAGGCTGGATTTCACGTTTTGCGCCTTGGGATTGGTTAGTCAGGCTGGATCTCAAGTGTTGCGTCTTGGGGATTGTTTAGTCAGGCTGGATTTCACGTTTTGCGCCTTGGGATTGGTTAGTCAGGCTGGATCTCACGTGTTGCATCTTGGGGATTAGTTATTGAGGCTGGATCAGAAGAGTTGCATCTTGGGGATTGGCTAGTCAGGCTGGATCTCACGTGTTGCATCTTGGGGATTAGTAAGACAGGCTGAATCTCACGTGTTGCAACTTGGAGACTTGTTAGTCAGGCTGAATCTCAAGTTTTGCTTCTTGGGGATTGGTTAGTTAGGCTGGATCTCATGTGTTGCGTCTTGGGGATTGGTTAGTCAGTCTGGAACTCACTTGTTGTATCTCGGGATTGGTTAGTCAGGCTGGTTCTCAGCATGTTGCATCTTGGGGATTGGATAGTCAGGCTGGATCTCACGTGTTGCGTCTTGGGGATTGGTTAGTCAGGCTGGATCTCAAGTGTTGCGTCTTGGGGATTGGTTAGTCAGGCTGGATATCACATCTTGCATCTTGGGAACTGGTTAGTCTGGCTGGATCTCACATCTTGCGTCTTGGGGATTGGATAGTCAGGCTGGATCTTTCCTGTTGCGACTTGGGGATTGGTTAGTCAGGCTGGATCTCATGTGTTGTGTCTTGGGGATTGGTTAGTCAAGCTGGATATCACAGGTAACGTCTTGGGGATTGCTTAGTCAGACTGGATCTCACGTGTTGTGTCTTGGGATTGGTTATTCAGGGTGGATCTCATGTGTTGGATCTTGGGGATTGGTTAGTTAGGCTGGATCTCACGTGTTGCATCTTGATATTGATTAGTCAGGCTGGATCTCAAGTGTTGCATTTTGTGGATTGCTAATTCAGGCTGGATCTCAAGTGTTGCCTCTTGAGGATTGGTTCGTCAGGCTGGATCTCACGTGTTGCATCTTGGGGGTTGGTTAGTTAGGCTGGATGTCACGTGTTGCATCTTGGGGATTGGTTAGTCAGGCTGAATCTCACATGTTGTGCCTTGCGGATTGGATAGTCAGGCTGGATTTCACGTGTTGTGCCTTGGGGATTGGATAGTCAGGCTGGATCTCACGTGTTACATCATGGGGATTGGTTAGGTTGGATCTCATGTGTTGCATTTTGGGGATTGGTTAGTCAGGCTGGATATCACATGTTGCATCTTGGGAATTGGTTAGTTAGGCTGGATCTCAAGTGTTGTGTCTTGGGGTTTGGGTAGTAAGGCTAGATCTCAACTGCTGCATCTTGGGGATTGGTTAGTCAGGCTGGATATCACATCTTGCCTCTTGGGAACTGGTTAGTCTGGCTGGATCTCACATCTTGCGTCTTGGGGATTGGATAGTCAGCCTGGATCTTTCCTGTTGCGACTTGGGGATTGGTTAGTCAGGCTGGATCTCATGTGTTGTGTCTTGGGGATTGGTTAGTCAGGCTGGATATCACATGTTGCATCTTGGGGATTGGTTAGTGAGGCTGGATCTAAAGTGCTGCGTCTTGGGGATTGGTTAGTCAGGCCGGATCTCAAGTGTTGCGTCTTGGGGATTGGTTAGTCAGGCTGGATATCACGTTTTGTTTCTCGGGATTGTTTAGTCAGGCTGGATGTCACGTGTTGTGTTTTGGGGATTGGCTATTCAGGCTGGATCTCATCTGTTGTTTCTTGGGGATTGGTTAGTCTGACTGGATCTCACATGTTGTGTCTTGGGGATTGCTTAGTCAGGCTGAATCTCACATCTCGCGTCTTGGGGACTGGTTAGTCAGGCTGGATCTCACATGTTGCATTTTGGGGATTGGTTAATCAGGCTGGATCTCAAGTGTTGTGTCTGGGGGATTGGTTAGTCAGACTGGATCTCACATGTTGCCTCTTGGGTATTGATTAGTCAGGCGGATCTCACGTGCTGTGTCTTGAGATTGGTTAGTCAGGGTAAATCTCATGTGTTGGATCTTAGGGATTGGTTAGTCAGGCCAGATCTCACGTGTTGCATCTTGGGATTGGTTAGTCAGGCTGGATCTCACGTGTTGCATCTTGGGGATTGGCTATTCAGGCTGGATCTGAAGTGTTGCATCTTGGGGATGGGTTAGTCGGGCTGGATCTCATGTGTTGCGTCTTGGGGATGGATTAGTCAGGCTGGATATAACATGTTGCGTCTTGGGGATTGCTTAGTCAGGCTGGATCTCACGTGTTGTGTTTTGGGATCGGTTAGTCAGGCTGGGTCTCACATGTTGCGTCTTGGGGATGGGTTAGTCAGGCTGGATCTCACATGTTGCATCTTGGGGATGGGTTAATCAGGCTGGATCTCACGTGTTTCGTCTTGGTGATGGGTTAGTCAGGTTGGACATCACGTGTTGGGTCTTGGGGATTGCTTAGTCAGGCTGGATCTCACGTGTTGTGCCTTGGGGATTGGATAGTCAGGCTGGGCCTCACGTGTTGAGCCTTGGGGATTGGATAGTCAGGCTGGATCTCACCTGGTGATACTTGGGGATTGGTTAGTAAGGCTGGATCTCATGTGTTGCGTCTTGGGGATAGGATACTCAGGCTGAATCTCACGTGTTGCGTCTTGCGGATTAGTAAGTCAGGCTGGATCTCACGTGTTGTTCTTGGGGATAGGGTACTCAGGCTGGATGTCATGTGTTGCATCTTGGGGATTGGTTAGTCAGGCTGGATCTCACGTGTTGAGCCTTGGGGATTTGATAGTCAGGTTGGATCTCACCTGTTGCGACTTGGGGATTGCTTAGTCAGGCTGGATCTCACGTGTTGTGTTTGGGGATTAGTTAGTCAGGGTAGATCTCATGTGTTGGATCTTGGGGATTGGTTATTCAGGCTTGGTCTCACGTGTTGCGTCTTGTGGATCGGTTAGTCAGGCTGGATATCACATGTTGCGTCTTGGGGATGGGTTAGTCAGGCTGGATCTCACGTGTTGCATCTTGGAGATGGGTTAGTCTGGGTGGATCTCACGTGTTTCATCTTGGGGATGGGTTAGTCAGGGTGGATATCACGTGTTGCATCTTGGGGATTGCTTAGTCAGACTGGATCTCACGTGTAGTGTCTTGAGATTGGTTAGTCAGAGTAGATCTCATGTGTTGGATCTTGGGGATTGGTTAGTCAGGCCAGATGTCACATGTTGCGTCTTGGGGATTGATTAGTCAGGCCAGATCTCACGTGTTGCGTCTTGGGGATTTGTTAGTCAGGCCAGATCTCATGTGTTGCATCTTGGGATTGGTTAGTCAGGATGGATCTCAAGTGTTGCATCTTGGGGATTGGCTATTCAGGCTGGATCTGAAGTGTTGTTCTTGGGGATTGGTTAGTCAGGCTGGATCTCACGTGTTGAGTCTTTCGGATTGGATAGTCAGGCTGGATCTCACCTGTTGCGACTTGGGGATTGGTTAGTAAGGCTGGATCTCATGTGTTGCGTCTTGGGGATAGGATACTCGGGCTGAATCTCACGTTTTGCGTCTTGGGGATTGGTTAGTCAGGCTGGATCTCACGTGTTGAGCCTTGGGGATTGGATAGTCAGGCTGGATCTTACCTGTTGCGATTTGGGGATTGCTTAGTCAGGCTGGATCTCACGTGTTGTGTTTTGGGATTAGTTAGTCAGGGTAGATCTCATGTGTTGGATCTTGGGGATTGGTTATTCAGGCTTGGTCTCACGTGTTGCGTCTTGTGGATCGGTTAGTCAGGCTGGATATCACATGATGCGTCTTGGGGATGGGTTAGTCAGGCTGGATCTCACATATTGCATCTTGGAGATGGGTTAGTCTGGCTGGATCTCACGTGTTTCATCTTGGGGATGGGTTAGTCAGGGTGGATATCACATGTGCGTCTTGGGGATTGCTTAGTCAGACTGGATCTCATGTGTTGTGTCTTGAGATTGGTTAGTCAGGGTCAATCTCATGTGTTGGATCTTGGGGATTGGTTAGTCAAGCCAGATCTCACGTGTTGCGTTTTGGGGATTGGTTAGTCAGGCCAGATCTCACGTGTTGCGTCTTGGGGATTGGTTAGTCAGGCTGGATCTCAAGATTTGCATCTTGGGGATGGGTTAGTCAGGCTGGATCTCATGTGTATCATCTTGGGGATGGGTTAGTCAGGCTGGATATCACGTGCTGCATCTTAGGGATTGCTTAGTCAGGCTGGATCTCGCGTGTTGTGTTTTGGGATCGGTTAGTCAGGGTGCATCTCATGTGTTGTTTCTTGGGGATTGGTTAGTCTGACTGGATCTCACATGTTGTGTCTTGGGGATTGCTTAGTCAGGCTGAATCTCACATCTCGCGTCTTGGGTATTGATTAGTCAGGCTGGATCTCACGTGTTGTGTCTTGAGATCGGTTAGTCAGGGTAGATCTCACGTGTTGAGCCTTTCGGATTGGATAGTCAGGCTGGATCTCACCTGTTGCGACTTGGGGATTGGTTAGTAAGGCTGGATCTCATGTGTTGCGTCTTGGGGATAGGATACTCGGGCTGAATCTCACGTTTTGCGTCTTGGGGATTCGTTAGTCAGGCTGGATCTCACGTGTTGTTCTTGGGGATAGGGTACTCAGGCTGGATGTCATGTGTTGCACCTTGGGGATTGGTTAGTCAGGCTGGATCACACGTGTTGAGCCTTGGGGATTGGATAGTCAGGCTGGATCTTACCTGTTGCGATTTGGGGATTGCTTAGTCATGCTGGATCTCACGTGTTGTGTTTTGGGATAAGTTAGTCAGGGTAGATCTCATGTGTTGGATCTTGGGGATTGGTTATTCAGACTTGGTCTCACGTGTTGCATCTTGTGGATCGGTTAGTCAGGCTGGATATCACATGTTGCGTCTTGGGGATGGGTTAGTCTGGCTGGATCTCACGTGTTTCATCTTGGGGATGGGTTAGTCAGGGTGGATATCACGTGTTGCATCTTGGGGATTGCTTAGTCAGACTGGATCTCACGTGTTGTGTCTTGAGATTGGTTAGTCAGGGTCGATCTCATGTGTTGGATCTTGGGGATTGGTTAGTCAAGCCAGATCTCTCATGTTACGTCTTGGGGATTGGTTAGTCAGGATGGATCTCAAGTGTTGCATCTTGGGGATTGGCTATTCAGGCTGGATCTGAAGTGTTGTTCTTGGGGATTGGTTAGTCAGGCTGGATCTCACGTGTTGAGCCTTTCGGATTGGATAGTCAGGCTGGATCTCACCTGTTGCGACTTGGGGATTGGTTAGTAAGGCTGGATCTCATGTGTTGCGTCTTGGGGATAGGATACTCGGGCTGAATCTCACGTTTTGCATCTTGGGGATTGGTTAGTCAGGCTGGATCTCACGTGTTGAGCCTTGGGGATTGGATAGTCAGGCTGGATCTTACCTGTTGCGATTTGGGGATTGCTTAGTCAGGCTGGATCTCACGTGTTGTGTTTTGGGATTAGTTAGTCAGGGTAGATCTCATGTGTTGGATCTTGGGGATTGGTTATTCAGGCTTGGTCTCACGTGTTGCATCTTGTGGATCAGTTAGTCAGGCTTGATATCACATGTTGCGTCTTGGGGATGGGTTATTCAGGCTGGATCTCACATGTTGCATCTTGGAGATGGGTTAGTCTGGCTGGATCTCACGTGTTTCATCTTGGGGATGGGTTAGTCAGGGTGGATATCACATGTTGCGTCTTGGGGATTGCTTAGTCAGACTGGATCTCACGTGTTGTGTCTTGAGATTGGTTAGTCAGGGTCGATCTCATGTGTTGGATCTTGGGGATTGGTTAGTCAAGCCAGATCTCACGTGTTGCGTCTTGGGGATTGGTTAGTCAGGCCAGATCTCACATGTTGTGTCTTGGGGATTGGTTAGTCAGGCCAGATCTCATGTGTTGCCTCCTGGGGATTGGTTAGTCAGGCTGGATCTCAAGTGTTGCATCTTGGGGATGGGTTAGTCAGGCTGGATCTCATGTGTATCATCTTGGGGATGGGTTAGTCAGGCTGGATATCACGTGTTGCATCTTAGGGATTGCTTAGTCAGGCTGGATCTCACGTGTTGTGTTTTGGGATCGGTTAGTCAGGGTGCATCTCATGTGTTGTTTCTTGGGGATTGGTTAGTCTGACTGGATCTCACATGTTGTGTCTTGGGGATTGCTTAGTCAGGCTGAATCTCACATCTCGCGTCTTGGGTATTGATTAGTCAGGCTGGATCTCACGTGTTGTGTCTTGAGATTGGTTAGTCAGGGTAGATCTCATGTGTTGGATCTTGGGGATTGGTTAGTCAGGCCAGATCTCACGTTTTGCATCTTGGGATTGGTTAGTCAGGCTGGATCTCAGGTGTTGCATCTTGGGGATTGGCTATTCAGGCTGGATCTGAAGTGTTGCATTTTGGGGATGAGTTAGTCAGGCTGGATATAACATGTTGCGTCTTGGGGATTGCTTAGTCAGGCTGGATCTCACGTGTTGTGTTTTGGGATCGGTTAGTCAGGCTGGGTCTCACATGTTGCATCTTGGGGATGGGTTAGTCAGGCTGGATCTCACATGTTGGATCTTGGGGATGGGTTAATAAGGCTGGATCTCACGTGTTTCGTCTTGGTGATGGGTTAGTCAGGTTGGATATCACGTGTTGGGTCTTGGGGATTGCTTAGTCAGGCTGGCTCCCACGTGTTGTGTCTTGGGGATTGGATAGTCAGACTGGGCCTCACGTGTTGAGCCTTGGGGATTGGACAGTCAGGCTGGATCTCACCTGTTGCTACTTGGGGATTGGTTAGTAAGGTTGGATCTCATGTGTTGCGTCTTGGGGATAGGATACTCAGGCTGAATCTCATGTGTTGCGTCTTGGGGATTAGTAAGTCAGGCTGGATCTCACGTGTTGTTCTTGGGGATAGGGTACTCGGGCTGGATGTCATGTGTTGCATCTTGGGGATTGGTTAGTCAGGCTGGATCTCACGTGTTGAGCCTTGGGGATTGGTTATTCAGGCTTGGTCTCACGTGTTGCGTCTTGTGGATCAGTTAGTCAGTCTGGATATCACATGTTGCATCTTGGGGATGGGTTAGTCAGCCTGGATCTCACGTGTTGCATCTTGGAGATGGGTTAGTCTGGCTGGATCTCACGTGTTTCATCTTGGGGATGGGTTAGTCAGGGTGGATATCACGTGTTGCGTCTTGGGGATTGCTTAGTCAGACTGGATATCACGTGTTGTGTCTTGAGATTGGTTAGTCAGGGTAGATCTCATGTGTTGGATCTTGGGGATTGGTTAGTCAGGCCAGATGTCACGTGTTGCGTCTTGGGGATTGATTAGTCAGCCCAGATCTCACGTGTTGCGTCTTGGGGATTGGTTAGTCAGGCTGGATCTCACGTGTTGCATCTTGGGGATTGGTTAGTCAGGCCAGGTCTCATGTGTTGCATCTTGGGATTGGTTAGTCAGGATGGATCTCAAGTGTTGCATCTTGGGGATTGGCTATTCAGGCTGGATCTGAAGTGTTGTTCTTGGGGATTGGTTAGTCAGGCTGGATCTCACGTGTTGTGCCTTAGGAATTGGATAGTCAGGCTGGACCTCACGTGTTGAGCCTTTCGGATTGGATAGTCAGGCTGGATCTCATGTTTTGCGTCTTGGGGATTCATTAATCAGGCTGGATCTCACGTGTTGTTCTTGGGGATTGGTTAGTGAGGCTGGATCTCATGTGTTGCGTCTTGGGGATAGGATACTCAGGCTGAATCTCACGTTTTGCGTCTTGGGGATTCATTAATTAGGCTGGATCTCACGTGTTGTTCTTGGGGATAGGGCACTCAGGCTGGATGTCATGTGTTGCATCTTGGGGATTGGTTAGTCAGGCTGGATCTCACGTGTTGAGCCTTGGGGATTGGATAGTCAGGCTGGATCTCACCTGTTGCGACTTGGGGATTGGTTTGTCAGGCTGGATCTCATGTGTTGCGTCTTGGGGATAGGATACTCAGGCTGAATCTCATGTGTTGCATCTTGGGATTGGTTAGTCAGGATGGATCTCAAGTGTTGCATCTTGGGGATTAGCTATTCAGGCTGCATCTGAAGTGTTGTTCGTGGGGATTTGTTAGTCAGGCTGGATCTCACGTGTTGTGCCTTAGGAATTGGATAGTCAGGCTGGACATCACGTGTTGAGCCTTTCGGATTGGATAGTCAGGCTGGATCTCATGTTTTGCGTCTTATGGATTCTTTAATCAGGCTGGATCTCACATGTTGTTCTTGGGGATTGGTTAGTGAGGCTGGATCTCATGTGTTGTGTCTTGGGGATTGGTTAGTTAGGCTGTATCTCATGTGTTACGTCTTGGGAATTGTTTAGTCAGGCTGGATCTCCCGTGTTGCATCTTGGGGATGGGTTAGTCAGGCTGGATCTCATGTGTTGCGTCTCGAGTATTGGTTAGTGAGGCTGGATCTCAAGTGTTGCATCTTGGGGATTGGCTAGTCAGGCTGGATTTCACGTGTTGCGTCTTGGGGATTAGCTAGTCAGGCTGAATCACACGTGTTGTATCTTGGGGATTAGTTAGTCAGGCTGAATTTTACTTGTTGTATCTTGGGGATTGGTTAGTCAGGCTGAATCTCAAGTGTTGCGTCTTGGGGATTGGTTAGTTAGGCTGTATCTCATGTGTTACGTCTTGGGAATTGTTTAGTCAGGCTGGATCTCCCGTGTTGCATCTTGGGGATGGGTTAGTCAGGCTGGATCTCATGTGTTGCGTCTCGAGTATTGGTTAGTGAGGCTGGATCTCACGTGTTGCGTCTTGGGGATGGGTTTATCAGGCCGGATATCACAGGTAACGTCTTGGGGATTGCTTAGTCAGGCTGGATCTCACGTGTTGTGTCTTGGGATTGGTTATTCAGGGTGGATCTCATGTGTTGGATCTTGGGGATTGGTTAGTCAGGCTGGATCTCCCGTGTTGCATCTTGGGGATGGGTTAGTCAGGCTGGATCTCATGTGTTGCGTCTCGAGTATTGGTTAGTGAGGCTGGATCTCACGTGTTGCGTCTTGGGGATGGGTTTGTCAGGCCGGATATCACATGTTGGTTCTTGGGGATGGGTTAGTCAGGCTGGATTTCACGTGTTGCATTTTAGGATTGGTTATTCAGGCTGGATCTCAAGTATTGCCTCTTGGGGATTGGTTAGTCAGGCTGGATGTCACATGTTGCATCTTGGAGATTGGTTAGTCAGGCTGGATCTCACGTGTGGCACTTTGGGGATTGGTTAGTCAGTCTGGATCTCACGTGTTGTGTTTTAAGGATTGCTTAGTCAGGCTGGATCTCACCTGTTGGGTCTTGGGGATTGGTTAGTCAGTCTGATATCACGTGTTGCGTCTTGGGGATTGTTTAGTCAGGCTGGATTTCACGTTTTGCGCCTTGGGATTGGTTAGTCAGGCTGCATCTCAAGTGTTGCTTCTTGGGGGTTGGTTAGTCAGGCTGGATTTCACGTTTTGCGCCTTGGGATTGGTTAGTCAGGCTGGATCTCAAGTGTTGCGTCTTGGGGATTGTTTAGTCAGGCTGGATTTCACGTTTTGCGCCTTGGGATTGGTTAGTCAGGCTGGATCTCACGTGTTGCATCTTGGGGATTAGTTATTGAGGCTGGATCAGAAGAGTTGCATCTTGGGGATTGGCTAGTCAGGCTGGATCTCACGTGTTGCATCTTGGGGATTAGTAAGACAGGCTGAATCTCACGTGTTGCAACTTGGAGACTTGTTAGTCAGGCTGAATCTCAAGTTTTGCTTCTTGGGGATTGGTTAGTTAGGCTGGATCTCATGTGTTGCGTCTTGGGGATTGGTTAGTCAGTCTGGAACTCACTTGTTGTATCTCGGGATTGGTTAGTCAGGCTGGTTCTCAGCATGTTGCATCTTGGGGATTGGATAGTCAGGCTGGATCTCACGTGTTGCGTCTTGGGGATTGGTTAGTCAGGCTGGATCTCAAGTGTTGCGTCTTGGGGATTGGTTAGTCAGGCTGGATATCACATCTTGCATCTTGGGAACTGGTTAGTCTGGCTGGATCTCACATCTTGCGTCTTGGGGATTGGATAGTCAGGCTGGATCTTTCCTGTTGCGACTTGGGGATTGGTTAGTCAGGCTGGATCTCATGTGTTGTGTCTTGGGGATTGGTTAGTCAAGCTGGATATCACAGGTAACGTCTTGGGGATTGCTTAGTCAGACTGGATCTCACGTGTTGTGTCTTGGGATTGGTTATTCAGGGTGGATCTCATGTGTTGGATCTTGGGGATTGGTTAGTTAGGCTGGATCTCACGTGTTGCATCTTGATATTGATTAGTCAGGCTGGATCTCAAGTGTTGCATTTTGTGGATTGCTAATTCAGGCTGGATCTCAAGTGTTGCCTCTTGAGGATTGGTTCGTCAGGCTGGATCTCACGTGTTGCATCTTGGGGGTTGGTTAGTTAGGCTGGATGTCACGTGTTGCATCTTGGGGATTGGTTAGTCAGGCTGAATCTCACATGTTGTGCCTTGCGGATTGGATAGTCAGGCTGGATTTCACGTGTTGTGCCTTGGGGATTGGATAGTCAGGCTGGATCTCACGTGTTACATCATGGGGATTGGTTAGGTTGGATCTCATGTGTTGCATTTTGGGGATTGGTTAGTCAGGCTGGATATCACATGTTGCATCTTGGGAATTGGTTAGTTAGGCTGGATCTCAAGTGTTGTGTCTTGGGGTTTGGGTAGTAAGGCTAGATCTCAACTGCTGCATCTTGGGGATTGGTTAGTCAGGCTGGATATCACATCTTGCCTCTTGGGAACTGGTTAGTCTGGCTGGATCTCACATCTTGCGTCTTGGGGATTGGATAGTCAGCCTGGATCTTTCCTGTTGCGACTTGGGGATTGGTTAGTCAGGCTGGATCTCATGTGTTGTGTCTTGGGGATTGGTTAGTCAGGCTGGATATCACATGTTGCATCTTGGGGATTGGTTAGTGAGGCTGGATCTAAAGTGCTGCGTCTTGGGGATTGGTTAGTCAGGCCGGATCTCAAGTGTTGCGTCTTGGGGATTGGTTAGTCAGGCTGGATATCACGTTTTGTTTCTCGGGATTGTTTAGTCAGGCTGGATGTCACGTGTTGTGTTTTGGGGATTGGCTATTCAGGCTGGATCTCATCTGTTGTTTCTTGGGGATTGGTTAGTCTGACTGGATCTCACATGTTGTGTCTTGGGGATTGCTTAGTCAGGCTGAATCTCACATCTCGCGTCTTGGGGACTGGTTAGTCAGGCTGGATCTCACATGTTGCATTTTGGGGATTGGTTAATCAGGCTGGATCTCAAGTGTTGTGTCTGGGGGATTGGTTAGTCAGACTGGATCTCACATGTTGCCTCTTGGGTATTGATTAGTCAGGCGGATCTCACGTGCTGTGTCTTGAGATTGGTTAGTCAGGGTAAATCTCATGTGTTGGATCTTAGGGATTGGTTAGTCAGGCCAGATCTCACGTGTTGCATCTTGGGATTGGTTAGTCAGGCTGGATCTCACGTGTTGCATCTTGGGGATTGGCTATTCAGGCTGGATCTGAAGTGTTGCATCTTGGGGATGGGTTAGTCGGGCTGGATCTCATGTGTTGCGTCTTGGGGATGGATTAGTCAGGCTGGATATAACATGTTGCGTCTTGGGGATTGCTTAGTCAGGCTGGATCTCACGTGTTGTGTTTTGGGATCGGTTAGTCAGGCTGGGTCTCACATGTTGCGTCTTGGGGATGGGTTAGTCAGGCTGGATCTCACATGTTGCATCTTGGGGATGGGTTAATCAGGCTGGATCTCACGTGTTTCGTCTTGGTGATGGGTTAGTCAGGTTGGACATCACGTGTTGGGTCTTGGGGATTGCTTAGTCAGGCTGGATCTCACGTGTTGTGCCTTGGGGATTGGATAGTCAGGCTGGGCCTCACGTGTTGAGCCTTGGGGATTGGATAGTCAGGCTGGATCTCACCTGGTGATACTTGGGGATTGGTTAGTAAGGCTGGATCTCATGTGTTGCGTCTTGGGGATAGGATACTCAGGCTGAATCTCACGTGTTGCGTCTTGCGGATTAGTAAGTCAGGCTGGATCTCACGTGTTGTTCTTGGGGATAGGGTACTCAGGCTGGATGTCATGTGTTGCATCTTGGGGATTGGTTAGTCAGGCTGGATCTCACGTGTTGAGCCTTGGGGATTTGATAGTCAGGTTGGATCTCACCTGTTGCGACTTGGGGATTGCTTAGTCAGGCTGGATCTCACGTGTTGTGTTTGGGGATTAGTTAGTCAGGGTAGATCTCATGTGTTGGATCTTGGGGATTGGTTATTCAGGCTTGGTCTCACGTGTTGCGTCTTGTGGATCGGTTAGTCAGGCTGGATATCACATGTTGCGTCTTGGGGATGGGTTAGTCAGGCTGGATCTCACGTGTTGCATCTTGGAGATGGGTTAGTCTGGGTGGATCTCACGTGTTTCATCTTGGGGATGGGTTAGTCAGGGTGGATATCACGTGTTGCATCTTGGGGATTGCTTAGTCAGACTGGATCTCACGTGTAGTGTCTTGAGATTGGTTAGTCAGAGTAGATCTCATGTGTTGGATCTTGGGGATTGGTTAGTCAGGCCAGATGTCACATGTTGCGTCTTGGGGATTGATTAGTCAGGCCAGATCTCACGTGTTGCGTCTTGGGGATTTGTTAGTCAGGCCAGATCTCATGTGTTGCATCTTGGGATTGGTTAGTCAGGATGGATCTCAAGTGTTGCATCTTGGGGATTGGCTATTCAGGCTGGATCTGAAGTGTTGTTCTTGGGGATTGGTTAGTCAGGCTGGATCTCACGTGTTGAGTCTTTCGGATTGGATAGTCAGGCTGGATCTCACCTGTTGCGACTTGGGGATTGGTTAGTAAGGCTGGATCTCATGTGTTGCGTCTTGGGGATAGGATACTCGGGCTGAATCTCACGTTTTGCGTCTTGGGGATTGGTTAGTCAGGCTGGATCTCACGTGTTGAGCCTTGGGGATTGGATAGTCAGGCTGGATCTTACCTGTTGCGATTTGGGGATTGCTTAGTCAGGCTGGATCTCACGTGTTGTGTTTTGGGATTAGTTAGTCAGGGTAGATCTCATGTGTTGGATCTTGGGGATTGGTTATTCAGGCTTGGTCTCACGTGTTGCGTCTTGTGGATCGGTTAGTCAGGCTGGATATCACATGATGTGTCTTGGGGATGGGTTAGTCAGGCTGGATCTCACATATTGCATCTTGGAGATGGGTTAGTCTGGCTGGATCTCACGTGTTTCATCTTGGGGATGGGTTAGTCAGGGTGGATATCACATGTGCGTCTTGGGGATTGCTTAGTCAGACTGGATCTCATGTGTTGTGTCTTGAGATTGGTTAGTCAGGGTCAATCTCATGTGTTGGATCTTGGGGATTGGTTAGTCAAGCCAGATCTCACGTGTTGCGTTTTGGGGATTGGTTAGTCAGGCCAGATCTCACGTGTTGCGTCTTGGGGATTGGTTAGTCAGGCTGGATCTCAAGATTTGCATCTTGGGGATGGGTTAGTCAGGCTGGATCTCATGTGTATCATCTTGGGGATGGGTTAGTCAGGCTGGATATCACGTGCTGCATCTTAGGGATTGCTTAGTCAGGCTGGATCTCGCGTGTTGTGTTTTGGGATCGGTTAGTCAGGGTGCATCTCATGTGTTGTTTCTTGGGGATTGGTTAGTCTGACTGGATCTCACATGTTGTGTCTTGGGGATTGCTTAGTCAGGCTGAATCTCACATCTCGCGTCTTGGGTATTGATTAGTCAGGCTGGATCTCACGTGTTGTGTCTTGAGATCGGTTAGTCAGGGTAGATCTCACGTGTTGAGCCTTTCGGATTGGATAGTCAGGCTGGATCTCACCTGTTGCGACTTGGGGATTGGTTAGTAAGGCTGGATCTCATGTGTTGCGTCTTGGGGATAGGATACTCGGGCTGAATCTCACGTTTTGCGTCTTGGGGATTCGTTAGTCAGGCTGGATCTCACGTGTTGTTCTTGGGGATAGGGTACTCAGGCTGGATGTCATGTGTTGCACCTTGGGGATTGGTTAGTCAGGCTGGATCACACGTGTTGAGCCTTGGGGATTGGATAGTCAGGCTGGATCTTACCTGTTGCGATTTGGGGATTGCTTAGTCATGCTGGATCTCACGTGTTGTGTTTTGGGATAAGTTAGTCAGGGTAGATCTCATGTGTTGGATCTTGGGGATTGGTTATTCAGACTTGGTCTCACGTGTTGCATCTTGTGGATCGGTTAGTCAGGCTGGATATCACATGTTGCGTCTTGGGGATGGGTTAGTCTGGCTGGATCTCACGTGTTTCATCTTGGGGATGGGTTAGTCAGGGTGGATATCACGTGTTGCATCTTGGGGATTGCTTAGTCAGACTGGATCTCACGTGTTGTGTCTTGAGATTGGTTAGTCAGGGTCGATCTCATGTGTTGGATCTTGGGGATTGGTTAGTCAAGCCAGATCTCTCATGTTACGTCTTGGGGATTGGTTAGTCAGGATGGATCTCAAGTGTTGCATCTTGGGGATTGGCTATTCAGGCTGGATCTGAAGTGTTGTTCTTGGGGATTGGTTAGTCAGGCTGGATCTCACGTGTTGAGCCTTTCGGATTGGATAGTCAGGCTGGATCTCACCTGTTGCGACTTGGGGATTGGTTAGTAAGGCTGGATCTCATGTGTTGCGTCTTGGGGATAGGATACTCGGGCTGAATCTCACGTTTTGCATCTTGGGGATTGGTTAGTCAGGCTGGATCTCACGTGTTGAGCCTTGGGGATTGGATAGTCAGGCTGGATCTTACCTGTTGCGATTTGGGGATTGCTTAGTCAGGCTGGATCTCACGTGTTGTGTTTTGGGATTAGTTAGTCAGGGTAGATCTCATGTGTTGGATCTTGGGGATTGGTTATTCAGGCTTGGTCTCACGTGTTGCATCTTGTGGATCAGTTAGTCAGGCTTGATATCACATGTTGCGTCTTGGGGATGGGTTATTCAGGCTGGATCTCACATGTTGCATCTTGGAGATGGGTTAGTCTGGCTGGATCTCACGTGTTTCATCTTGGGGATGGGTTAGTCAGGGTGGATATCACATGTTGCGTCTTGGGGATTGCTTAGTCAGACTGGATCTCACGTGTTGTGTCTTGAGATTGGTTAGTCAGGGTCGATCTCATGTGTTGGATCTTGGGGATTGGTTAGTCAAGCCAGATCTCACGTGTTGCGTCTTGGGGATTGGTTAGTCAGGCCAGATCTCACATGTTGTGTCTTGGGGATTGGTTAGTCAGGCCAGATCTCATGTGTTGCCTCCTGGGGATTGGTTAGTCAGGCTGGATCTCAAGTGTTGCATCTTGGGGATGGGTTAGTCAGGCTGGATCTCATGTGTATCATCTTGGGGATGGGTTAGTCAGGCTGGATATCACGTGTTGCATCTTAGGGATTGCTTAGTCAGGCTGGATCTCACGTGTTGTGTTTTGGGATCGGTTAGTCAGGGTGCATCTCATGTGTTGTTTCTTGGGGATTGGTTAGTCTGACTGGATCTCACATGTTGTGTCTTGGGGATTGCTTAGTCAGGCTGAATCTCACATCTCGCGTCTTGGGTATTGATTAGTCAGGCTGGATCTCACGTGTTGTGTCTTGAGATTGGTTAGTCAGGGTAGATCTCATGTGTTGGATCTTGGGGATTGGTTAGTCAGGCCAGATCTCACGTTTTGCATCTTGGGATTGGTTAGTCAGGCTGGATCTCAGGTGTTGCATCTTGGGGATTGGCTATTCAGGCTGGATCTGAAGTGTTGCATTTTGGGGATGAGTTAGTCAGGCTGGATATAACATGTTGCGTCTTGGGGATTGCTTAGTCAGGCTGGATCTCACGTGTTGTGTTTTGGGATCGGTTAGTCAGGCTGGGTCTCACATGTTGCATCTTGGGGATGGGTTAGTCAGGCTGGATCTCACATGTTGGATCTTGGGGATGGGTTAATAAGGCTGGATCTCACGTGTTTCGTCTTGGTGATGGGTTAGTCAGGTTGGATATCACGTGTTGGGTCTTGGGGATTGCTTAGTCAGGCTGGCTCCCACGTGTTGTGTCTTGGGGATTGGATAGTCAGACTGGGCCTCACGTGTTGAGCCTTGGGGATTGGACAGTCAGGCTGGATCTCACCTGTTGCTACTTGGGGATTGGTTAGTAAGGTTGGATCTCATGTGTTGCGTCTTGGGGATAGGATACTCAGGCTGAATCTCATGTGTTGCGTCTTGGGGATTAGTAAGTCAGGCTGGATCTCACGTGTTGTTCTTGGGGATAGGGTACTCGGGCTGGATGTCATGTGTTGCATCTTGGGGATTGGTTAGTCAGGCTGGATCTCACGTGTTGAGCCTTGGGGATTGGTTATTCAGGCTTGGTCTCACGTGTTGCGTCTTGTGGATCAGTTAGTCAGTCTGGATATCACATGTTGCATCTTGGGGATGGGTTAGTCAGCCTGGATCTCACGTGTTGCATCTTGGAGATGGGTTAGTCTGGCTGGATCTCACGTGTTTCATCTTGGGGATGGGTTAGTCAGGGTGGATATCACGTGTTGCGTCTTGGGGATTGCTTAGTCAGACTGGATATCACGTGTTGTGTCTTGAGATTGGTTAGTCAGGGTAGATCTCATGTGTTGGATCTTGGGGATTGGTTAGTCAGGCCAGATGTCACGTGTTGCGTCTTGGGGATTGATTAGTCAGCCCAGATCTCACGTGTTGCGTCTTGGGGATTGGTTAGTCAGGCTGGATCTCACGTGTTGCATCTTGGGGATTGGTTAGTCAGGCCAGGTCTCATGTGTTGCATCTTGGGATTGGTTAGTCAGGATGGATCTCAAGTGTTGCATCTTGGGGATTGGCTATTCAGGCTGGATCTGAAGTGTTGTTCTTGGGGATTGGTTAGTCAGGCTGGATCTCACGTGTTGTGCCTTAGGAATTGGATAGTCAGGCTGGACCTCACGTGTTGAGCCTTTCGGATTGGATAGTCAGGCTGGATCTCATGTTTTGCGTCTTGGGGATTCATTAATCAGGCTGGATCTCACGTGTTGTTCTTGGGGATTGGTTAGTGAGGCTGGATCTCATGTGTTGCGTCTTGGGGATAGGATACTCAGGCTGAATCTCACGTTTTGCGTCTTGGGGATTCATTAATTAGGCTGGATCTCACGTGTTGTTCTTGGGGATAGGGCACTCAGGCTGGATGTCATGTGTTGCATCTTGGGGATTGGTTAGTCAGGCTGGATCTCACGTGTTGAGCCTTGGGGATTGGATAGTCAGGCTGGATCTCACCTGTTGCGACTTGGGGATTGGTTTGTCAGGCTGGATCTCATGTGTTGCGTCTTGGGGATAGGATACTCAGGCTGAATCTCATGTGTTGCATCTTGGGATTGGTTAGTCAGGATGGATCTCAAGTGTTGCATCTTGGGGATTAGCTATTCAGGCTGCATCTGAAGTGTTGTTCGTGGGGATTTGTTAGTCAGGCTGGATCTCACGTGTTGTGCCTTAGGAATTGGATAGTCAGGCTGGACATCACGTGTTGAGCCTTTCGGATTGGATAGTCAGGCTGGATCTCATGTTTTGCGTCTTATGGATTCTTTAATCAGGCTGGATATCACATGTTGTTCTTGGGGATTGGTTAGTGAGGCTGGATCTCATGTGTTGTGTCTTGGGGATAGGAAACTCAGGCTGAATCTCACGTTTTGCATCTTGGGGATTTGTTAATCAGGCTGGATCTCACGTGTTCTTCTTGGGGATAGGGTACTCAGGCTGGATGTCATGTGTTGCATCTTGGGGATTGGTTAGTCAGGCTGGATCTCATGTGTTGAGCCTTGGGGATTGGATAGTCAGGCTGGATCTCACCTGTTGCGATTTGGGGATTGCTTAGTCAGGCTGGATCTCACGTGTTGTGTTTTGGGATTAGTTAGTCGGGGTAGATCTCATGTGTTGGATCTTGGGGATTGGTTATTCAGGCTTGGTCTCACGTGTTGTGTCTTGTGGATCGGTTAGTCAGGCTGGATATCACATGTTGGGTCTTGGGGATGTGTTAGTCAGGCTGGATCTCACATGTTGCATCTTGGAGATGGGTTAGTCTGGCTGGATCTCACGTGTTTCATCTTGGGGATGGGTTAGTCAGGGTGGATATCACGTGTTGCATCTTGGGGATTGCTTAGTCAGACTGGATCTCACGTGTTGTGTCTTGAGATTGGTTAGTCAGGGTCGATCTCATGTGTTGGATCTTGGGGATTGGTTAGTCAGGCCAGATCTCACGTGTTGCGTCTTGGGGATTGGTTAGTCAGGCCAGATCTCACGTGTTGCATCTTGGGGATTGGTTATTCAGGCCAGATCTCACATGTTGTGTCTTGGGGATTGGTTAGACAGGCCAGATCTCATGTGTTGCGTCTTGGGGATTGGTTAGTAAGGCTGGATCTCAAGTGTTGCATCTTGGGGATTGGCTATTCAGGCTGGATCTGAAGTGTTTCATCTTGGGGATGGTTTAGTCAGGCTGGATCTCATGTGTATGGTCTTGGGGATGGGTTAGTCAGGCTGGATATTACGTGTTGCATCTTGGGGATTGCTTAGTCAGGCTGGATCTCACGTGTTGTGTTTTGGGATCGGTTAGTCAGGGTGTATCTCATGTGTTGGATCTTGGGGATTAGTTAGTTAGGCTGGATCTCACGTGTTGTGCCTTGAGGATTGTATAGTCAGGCTGGACCTCACGTGTTGAGCCTTGGGATTGGTTAGTCAGGCTGGATCTCAAGTGTTGCATCTTGGGGATTGGCTATTCAGGCTGGATCTGAAGTGTTGCAACTTGGGGATGGGTTTGTCAGGCTGGATCTCATGTGTATCGTCTTGGGGATGGGTTAGTCAGGCTGGATATCACGTGTTGCATCTTGGGGATTGCTTAGTCAGGCTGGATCTCACATGTTGTGTTTTGGGATCGATTAGCCACTGTGGATCTTGGGGATTGGTTAGTCAGGCTGGATCTCACGTGTTGAGCCTTGGGGATTGGATAGTCAGGCTGGATCTCACCTGCTCCGACTTGGGGATTGGTTCGTCAGGCTGGATCTCATGTGTTGCGTCTTGGGGATAGGATACTCAGGCTGAATCTCATGTGTTGCATCTTGGGATTGGTTAGTCAGGATGGATGTAAAGTGTTGCATCTTGGGGATTAGCTATTCAGGCTGCATCTGAAGTGTTGTTCTTGGGGATTGGTTAGTCAGGCTGGATCTCACGTGTTGTGCCTTAGGAATTGGATAGTCAGGCTGGACATCACGTGTTGAGCCTTTCGGATTGGATAGTCAGGCTGGATCTCACCTGTTGTGACTTGGGGATTGGTTAGTAAGGCTGGATCTCATGTGTTGCGTCTTGGGGATAGGATACTCAGGCTGAATCTCACGTTTTGCATCTTGGGGATTTGTTAATCAGGCTGGATCGCATGTGTTGTTCTTGGGGATAGGGTACTCAGGCTGGATGTCATGTGTTGCATCTTGGGGATTGGTTAGTCAGGCTGGATCTCGTGTGTTGAGCCTTGGGGATTGGATAGTCAGGCTGGATCTCACCTGTTGCGATTTGGGGATTGCTTAGTCAGGCTGGATCTCACGTGTTGTGTTTTGGGATTAGTTAGTCAGGGTAGATCTCATGTGTTGGATCTTGGGGATTGGTTATTCAGGCTTGGTCTCACGTGTTGCGTCTTGTGGATCGGTTAGTCAGGCTGGATATCACATGTTGCGTCTTGGGGATGTGTTAGTCAGGCTGGATCTCACATGTTGCATCTTGGAGATGGGTTAGTCTGGCTGGATCTCATGTGTTTCATCTTGGGGATGGGTTAGTCAGGGTGGATATCACGTGTTGCGTCTTGGGGATTGCTTAGTCAGACTGGATCTAACGTGTTGTGTCTTGAGATTGGTTAGTCAGGGTCGATCTCATGTGTTGGATCTTGGGGATTGGATAGTCAGGCCAGATCTCACGTGTTGCGTCTTGGGGATTGGTTAGTCAGGCCAGATCTCACGTGTTGCATCTTGGGGATTGGTTATTCAGGCCAGATCTCACATGTTGTGTCTTGGGGATTGGTTAGTCAGGCCAGATCTCATGTGTTGCGTCTTGGGGATTGGTTAGTAAGGCTGGATCTCAAGTGTTGCATCTTTGGGATTGGCTATTCAGGCTGGATCTGAAGTGTTGCATCTTGGGGATGGGTTAGTCAAGCTGGATCTCATGTGTATCGTCTTGGGGATGGGTTAGTCAGGCTGGATATTACGTGTTGCATCTTGGGGATTGCTTAGTCAGGCTGGATCTCACGTGTTGTGTTTTGGGATCGGTTAGTCAGGGTGCATCTCATGTGTTGGATCTTGGGGATTAGTTAGTTAGGCTGGATCTCACGTGTTGTGCCTTGAGGATTGTATAGTCAGGCTGGACCTCACGTGTTGAGCCTTGGGATTGGTTAGTCAGGCTGGATCTCAAGTGTTGCATCTTGGGGATTGGCTATTCAGGCTGGATCTGAAGTGTTGCATCTTGGGGATGGGTTTGTCAGGCTGGATCTCACATGTTGTGTTTTGGGATCGATTAGTCACTGTGGATCTTGGGGATTGGTTAGTCAGGCTGGATCTCACGTGTTGCGTCTTGGGGATTGGTTAGCCAGGCCAGATCTCGTGTTGCATCTTGGGATTGGTTAGTCAGGCTGGATCTCAAGTGTTGTGTTTTGGGATTGATTAGTCAGGGTGCATCTCATGTGTTGGATCTTGGGGATTAGTTAGTTAGGCTGGATCTCACGTGTTGTACGTAAACACAACACTTCTATTAAACTTTAAACAAAAACACACGTTAAATATACTACAACTAACCAATTCACTTTAGTATGTCTCAAGGTAAGTACCCTGCGTTTGAATGAACCGGTGTTATGAACAAAACACGATACCACGCATACGGTTGCGATCACTTTTTGACAGTTCGGTCTACTCAATAAACGTGTATCCGTCACACAAAATGCTACCGGGGCAAAAACACACTTAACACCTGAGATACCCAGAGGGAGTTGGAGGCAAAAATCACAGGCAATATTTAGGTTAGGCAGGCAGTATCGAGAAACACTCAGAAACAGGAGTTCAAAAGTCAAAGGGTCGGATCCAGGGTTAAGTGACACCGGAGACCTGTTGCCGAAGATCACACCGTTAGACAGTTCACGATTCAGCGTAGCCCAAAAGTACTTGGATATTGTCAATGTTCAGAAGCAAAAGTTATAAGAAGGAGGGAAGACAAGGACGAGCCTTGAGGATGAAGAAAAGGGGTTCACCCAGTTTCCTCGAGTAGAGCACAGTACCTTATTCCAATGGTGCAGCTGGTGCCCTGGCAGTTGTTCCTGTTGGTTTCCCACAGACACACAATTCCTGGAGCTTTGTTGTGAAGGAGGACGTCTGAAGGGGGTCTGCACCACACAGGGATGAAGCCGGCAGCAGCGACAACGAATAGAAGGTGCGCTCTTTAAAAACAGGAGAGGCTCGGCAGGTGGCTATCCGGACCACTTCAGCAGTGTGCAGCGATTTTGACCACGGCGGAGATCTCTGGCTGAAGAACATGAGCTGATTATCCCCACCAGGCTCAAGGGAAGAAGACTCCGGACTGGATCTCCTCTTAGTCGTCGAAGGTTAGATAGCTCAGGACTGCAGCAGGGCTTCACCGGGATGGGGTAGTTGCAGCAGCCGTCGTTCTCTCCGCTTCTCTTCGGTTCCTTGTAGTTCCAGAGGCAACTCTGACTTCTAGCCCAAGAGACCTGGCCTTTTATGCGCAAAACCCCCATTCACACAGCCTGGCTGTCAACCACGCACCAGGGGGGTTGTCCAGCCGGGACAACCACCTCAGCCAATCATGGCAAAGTGCGACTTGGGTTTCCTAGGATACCCTGTTCAGGGGGTGACTACACCCCTCCCTCACATTCAGCCCACCTAGACACCCATGCGCCTTGAGGAGGGCAGAAGCCCGCCAAAAGATGGTGAACAAAGAAGGCAAACCTAGTTTGCCGCGCAAAGTAAAACACAAGAAGGACTTTAACAAAAAGAAATGGCGAATAAACCCAACCGGAGCCAAAAGAAAGACGAAACAAATTGGGTGTTCCCTACCTTTCTCATCCAGTTGACTAAGGACTGCACCTATACCTATATTAGAAGCATCAGTTTGTACAATGAAGGGTTGGTGGTAGTCAGGAGCTCTTAGGACTGGAGCTTGACAAAGGGCTTTCTTAAGACCTTCAAAGGCTTGATTGCACTCCTCATTCCAACTGACCTTTTTAGGAAATTTGGAGATGAGATGACATTCAAGGGAGAAGCTATGGTCCCATAGTTCTCTATGAAGTTCCTATAGTACCCAGTAAGACCTAGGAAGGCTCTTACTTGGGTTTGAGTAGTCGGGTGGCCCAGTTTTGTACAGCTTGTACTTTGCTAGGCAATGGCCTTATTTCACCTCCTCCTACCTCATGTCCAAGGTAGACCACTGAGATCTGACCAATTTGGCATTTACTCGCCTTTATGGTCAGATTGGCTCGCCCAAGAGCCTGCAAAACATATCTTAGGTGATCTACATGTTCTTCCCAGGAATTGCTGAACACTGCTATGTCATTCAAGTATGCCATGCAGAAGTCCTCCATTCCATTCAGAACTTGATTGACCATCCTCTGAAATGTAGCAGGTGCATTCTTTAACCCAAAAGGCATCACCTTGAATTGGTAGAGGCCAGCTGGAGTGGAGAATGCAGTTTTTCCGTTGGCATGGTCTGTCAGGGCTATTTGCCAATAGCCTGACATTAGGTCAAATGTGCTGAGGTACTTGGCTGCACCAAGTTTGTCCACCAGCTCATCTGTCCTAGGCAAAGGATGGGCATCAGTCGTGGTGACTGCATTTAGAGCTCTATAGTCCACGCAGAATCTCAACTCCTTGGATCCTGCCTTTGGTACAAGCACAACTGGGCTAGACCATGGGCTAGTAGAGAGCTCTATAACCCCGAGTTCAAGCATCTTGTTGACCTCATTCCTTATGTGGTATCTGATATTGTCTGACATTCTGTACCCCCTTCTTTTGACAGGTAAACAGTCACCAG
Source organism: Ambystoma mexicanum (assembly GCF_040938575.1). Classification (NCBI taxonomy): domain Eukaryota; kingdom Metazoa; phylum Chordata; class Amphibia; order Caudata; family Ambystomatidae; genus Ambystoma; species Ambystoma mexicanum. The sequence goes on from NC_090929.1 coordinate 1,667,953,107, forward strand.
TGTGTATGTCATGCTGGCCCCAAGGGGTCAAGTCTGGTGAAAGTGAGAACAGGGAGGCAAACTGATTTAACAGTAACTTGCACTCATCCTGCTGGTCAGATGTGAGACTGGAAGAGAGATTTACTCATTCCACTTGCTCATCTAAAGGTAAGCCTCTGAGGAGGTCAGGCAGAGGTTCATTCTCCTCCTCCCCCTGAGCTTAAGCTAGAAGCAGAGCTCCTATGTCAGGTCTAGAGACATAAGCCTTTAAACGGTTGGTGTGAAAGACTCTGGGAGCCTCCTTAGGGTTGCCTAAGTCCACCAGATAGTTCACCTCTCCAAGTTTACCCACAACCTTGAAGGGTCCTATCCATTTGTCCTGCAAGGCCCTCTGCCTTGTGGGGACCATAACAAGAACAAGCTGGTCTTGAGTAAACTCAACCATGTTAGCCTTCTGGTCACGCCAATGCTTGACCAGAGCTTGACCAGCCCTCAAGTTATCACTTGATTCTGCCATCATGTGTGACATTCTCCTCAGGAGACATATCACATAGTCAGTCCCTCTGACTGGCTTGGGGGAAGAAGCACTCTCCAACCCCTCCTTAATCAGGGCCAATGGACCTCTGACTGGATGGCCATAGAGAAGTTCGAAGGGACTAAATTCTACTCCCACCTGAGGGACTTCTCTATAAGCAAAGAGAAGGCATGGCAGTAGAAGGTCCCACTTTCTTCTAAGGGGTTCTTCTAAAGCACCTATCATGCTCTTCATAGTTCTGTTAAACCTCTCTACCAGCTCATTGGTTTGGGGGTGGTAAGCAGTTGAGAACTTATAGGTAACTCCACAGGTTTTCCACATGGTTTGCTTGTAGTGGGACATAATCTTTGATCCCCTGTCAGATATCACCTCCTTAGGAAAACCTACTCTGGTAAAAATACCAAGTAGGGCCTTAGCCACAGCCGGAGCCGTACCAGTCCTCATAGGTATGGCTTCAGGAAATCTAGTGGCATGGTCCACTACAACCAGGATAAACCTGTTGCCTGAAGATGTGGGAGGGTCAAGAGGACCAACAATGTCAATCCCCACACTCACAAAAGGAACTCCCACCACTGGGAGAGGCACTAAGGGTGCCACATTCTTGGACCCATTCTTGCCAGAGGTTTGGCAAGTGTGGCAGCTTCTGCATAATTTGTCTACTTCTGTACCCATTTTAGGCCAGTAGAAGTGCAGAGATAGCCTTTCTTTGGTCTTCTTAAAACTTAAGTGACCAGCCAAAGGTACCTCATGGGCTAACTGCAGAAACTTGAGTCGTTTCACTGGAGGTACTACAAGTCTTTTGTAGTCTCCAGGGGTTGACTCATTTGGTTCACTGTAGACAAGGCCTTCTTCCAAGTGCAACCTATATTTCCCAGGCTCAGTCCCATTGTGCTGAGAAGTGGCCTGTTGGTGAAGACCTTCCAAGGTAGGACACTCTCTTTGTCCCTTGCTGAAATCCTCCCTGTTGGGTCCACCTTCTGCCAGTAACGACTGCAGCTCAGGATGGTCAACAGGGTCAAGATCTCCTACCAAGGTAAGATCCTCTTCTAGATCTGATTCCTCAGTATCTAGTTTGACCAGACAGGGTTAAGCCTCACACTCAGCCTCAGCTGGTGTGGGAGTCACAGGTGTGACTTTGGACAGTCTCGGTGATGTCCTTCTGGGCACAGGAGTGCTTGCTGGTTTCTTGCTGGCAGACTTAGGTTTCCCTTTTGTCTTTTCTTGCCCTGCAATGGCAGTAAGTAAGTCCTGTGGACTTGGGGTGATAGCCTCCTCTATCATGTCCCCAGGAGAGCCTCTTAAGGTTCTCTCCCTTGCAGACCCCGTGAGCTCCTGCTGCCTTCTACTGGGGGGCCTGGGGGTACTAGACACAACTCCAAGAGTTTTAAGGTCATTACCCAACAGGACCCTACCAGGTACGTTATTTTGCACACTTACAGATATCCTGACAGTCATGTCACTACACTGGATGAGAGCTGGTAACTGGGGAACCATTTGTACAGGGCCTCCAGCTAACTTGGTTAGGTGTTTGGGTGCCTTAGCAACATCCTCCACCTTGAAAAAACATTCATCAACCACAGTTATGCTGGCTCCAGTGTCTCTGATGGCAGGGGTCTCCTGACCATTCACAAGAACACTATCTTTGTAATACTCTTTAGTATTATCTGGGATTGAGTTATAGACATCTAAGTTCTGTTGTTCCCAAAGACCCAAGGACACTAAAGAAACACTAGCTGAGACTCTCATGGACTCATCAGCTAGTAGCTGAACGTTTCCACTTGTCATAGGTACTTCATCCACCTGGGAGAAGGCTAAGGAGACAGTGTTGACCCCTGAAGGTTTACCCTTACACTTGGGATCTCCTTTCACATGGCCAGGCAATCCACAAACAAAGCATTTCCCAAATTCTCTCTGGAATGGGGGCTTGCTCTGACCTCCATCTGGTGTGGAGCCAGGTGGTACACTAGCCTGATTCGGTTTACCTTGTGGCTTACCCTGGTAAAGTTTGTGGCCCTCTTTTGGATTGGAATTATTGGAATTCTCCTTGTTGTCTTTCTTGGACTGCTTTCCCTTTTCCTTCTTCTGAGTTGCCCCAGAATCCTTGTGAGTAGCCCTGTTGGCATCCCACAAGTCAGCAGCATTAGCTAACTTCTTAGGATCTATCTCCTTTGAATCAGCCAAGTGTTGTCTAAGCTCAGGAGAGCAGGCATCAAAAATAGACTCCAACATTACAAGATTCCTCAAACCTTCATAAGTGTTCACTTTGTAACCCTTAACCCAACCATCTACGTTTTTCAAACAGTCACACACCCAGGTAGCCCAAGGGGTACCATCATGCTTTTTGCAGGTTCTAAACCTCTTAAGATACTGGGAAGGGGTCTTCCCAAACCTACCTATTAATGCTAGTTTCACACACTCATAATCCTGCTTATCCTCCTCCCCCAACTCCATTACAGCATCACTTGCAACAGGGTGAAGCCTAGAGAAAAGCCAAGGAATCAACTGATTCCCTGAGATACTTTGAATCCCAGGATTGTACTCAAACAGTGCTAACCAATCCAAAACATCAAGTTTAGTCTCATACATACCAATCATTTCCTTTGGCAAAGGGGGTCTCTTAGGGCTGGAAGACCTAGAAGACTCTGGGAGAGAAGCATTTTCTAGAGACAGTTTTTTCATTTCTAGTTCATGATTCAGCTCCGTTTCTCTGAGCCTTAACTCTTGATGTTTCATGGCAGTTTGTGCATCAATACGTTTCACTTCTAATTCAAGTCTCATTTTCTCAAGTGCAATAAATTCAGGAGTAAGTGTAGGACCTGTGGGGGTCCCTGTGGACAGAGGTTGTGCATTCTGAGCAGGCAAAGGAGTTGTAGGGTTTCCAAGCAAGGACTCATCTACTTCTTCTAAATTAACACTTTCAGAATCAGAAACATCAAATTCCACATTGGCTGGAGTGGTAGGCCCTTCTGACCCACTCTCCAGACTTTTTCCCATTAACTTTACAACCCGTTCAGACTGTTTTTCTTTACCAGAGAGATTCTTATCTCTACACATGGTTCTAAGAACCTCAGCAGTATAGAGTAAAAGACTCTCTTCAGTGTAGTTTTCCATACTTGACATGATTTCTCAGTTAAATAGAATTAGTGGTGTTAGCCTTGTGGTTAGTTGAACCCAAGCAACAGCAGCACTCTAATTGTAATCACTCTACTTCCAAATCCTCACTGCTGTACACCAGTGTTAAGCAGAATCCTGTGCAGTGCCCTTAGGGACCACTACACACAATTAAGACTACAGGTGGCAATACAAGTTTTACCTTTGGTACAAGCCCGTACTACTAAGTTATAGTGGTAGCAGTAGCAGAGCAGCCAGGCCTATCTCAAGAGTATATGAGCAGTAGCAGAGATTACACAAAGGGTCCACAATTACTGTGGCTCAAGCAAACACTGACTCAAGGTTTCAGGTAAAAAATTATAAGTACATTTATTTTTAAACCATCAGTTATAAACACAACACTTCTATTAAACTTTAAACAAAACCACACGTTAAATATACCACAACTAACCAATTCACTTTGTACAGTATGTCTCAAGGTAAGTACCCTGTGTTTGAATGAACCGGGGTTATGAACAAAACAAGATACCGCGGATACGGTTGCAATCACTTTTTGACAGTTCGGTCTACTCAATAAACGCGTATCCGTCACATGAAATGCTACCGGGGCAAAAACACACTTAACACCTGAGATACCCAGAGGGAATTGGAGGCAAAGATCACAGGCAATATTTAGGTTAGGCAGGCAGTATCGAGAAACACTCAGAAACAGGAGTTCAAAAGTGAAAGGGTCGGAGCCAGGGTTAAGTGACACCGGAGACCTGTTGCTGAAGATCAAACCGTTAGACAGTTCACGATTCAGCGTAGCCCAAAAGTACTTGGATATTGTCAATGTTCGGAAACAAAAGTTATAAGAAGGAGGGAAGACAAGGACGAACCTTGAGGATGAAGGAAAGGGGGTTCACCCAGTTTCCTCGAGTAGAGCACAGTACCTTATTCCAAAGGTGCAGCTGGTGCCCTGGCAGTTGTTCCTGTTGGTTTCCCGCAGACCCACGATTCCTGGAGCTTCGTTGTGAAGGAGGATGTCTGAAGGGGGTCTGCACCACACAGGAATGAAGCCGGCAGCAGCGACAACAAATAAAAGGTGCGCTCCTTAAAAACAGGAGAGGCTCGGCAGGTGGCTATCCGGACCACTACAGCAGTGTGCAGCGATTTCAACCACGGCGGAGATCTCTGGCTGAGTACGATGAGCTGGTTATCCCCACCAGGCTCAAGGGAAGAAGACTCCGGACTGGATCTCCTCTTAGTCGTAGAAGAGTAGATAGCTCAGGACTGCAGCAGGGCGTCACCGGGACGGGGTAGTTGCAGCAGCCGTCGTTCTCTCCGCTTCTCTTCGGTTCCTTGTAGTTCCAGAGGCAACTCTGACTTCTAGCCCAAGAGACCTGGCCTTTTATGCACAAAACCCCCATTCATACAGCCTGGCTGTCAATCACGCAGCAGGGGGGTTGTCCAGCCGGGACAACCACCTCAGCCAATCATGGCAAAGTGCCACTTGGGTTTCCTAGGATACGCTGTGCAGGGGGTGACTACACCCCTCCCTCACATTTAGCCCACCTAGACACCCAGGCGCCTTGAGGAGGCAGAAGCCTGTCAAAAGACGGTGAACAAAGAAGGCGAACCTAGTTTGCCGTGCAAAGTAAAACACAAGAAGGGCTTTAACGAAAAGAAATGGTGAATAAACCCACCAGAGCCAAAAGAAAGAAGATTTGGTCAAGCGGGTTTATGTTCGAGGGTAATATAATAGCCAAGAACAGTACCACGTTTATCTAATATAATCGTGGTAGAAAAATTAGAGTAGATACCACTGCCACCAGCCAAGTCTAAATGTTAAAAGAGCGAACAATGCTCAGGGAGGTACAGACAGAAAAGGGGTACAGATTAGCCCTTTCCAGTACTCCATGTAAGATGGGGTGTATTGGGTCTGTGGTAAAAATGACTATGTAAAGTAAATGGCAACTTTACCTTTCTCTGGGGGACAGTAGTCAGCCCCAGTGAAATGGAGTCAGAGGGAAGCCTTAAAGTCAACCCTGGGTTACTACACTGAGGGTGCGGTGTAACCCATACAAGAACAGGGGCACCTGGAGTGGTGTGCTCCAGTGCCCAAGATCACACAATGAGTAAAACACATACGCCAAAACACATGTAAGAGTGGAAAAGGGATGTACACTCTTACCAGGTGGAAAAAATAAACTCCAAAAATCCAGCAAAGCTGCTGGGGGACTCACTAGGTGAGGGAAATTAGCCCTAGAAGGAGAATTCTCTCTAACAGTTAGTCAGGCTGTATCTCATGTGTTGCTTCTTTGGGATTGGTTGGCTGTATCTCACCTGTTGCATCTTGGGGATTGGTTAGTCAGGCTGTATCTTACATGTTGCATCTTTGGGATTGGTTAGTAAGGCTGGATTTCATGTGTTGCATCTTGGGGATTGGCTAGTTAGGCTGGATCTCACGTGTTGTGGCTTGGGGAGTGGTTAGTCAGGCTGGATCTCACGTGTTGTGCCTTGGGGATTGGATAGTTAGGCTGGATCTCACGTCTTGGGGATTGGTTTGTCAGGTTGGATCTCACGTATTGCGTCTTGGGGATGGTTAGTCAGGCTGAATCTCACGTGTTGTGTCTTGGGGATTGGTTAGTCAGTCTGGATCTCACATGTTGCATCTTGGGGATTGGTTAGTCAGGCTGGATCTCACGTGATGTATCTTGGGATTGGTTAGTCAGGCTGGATCTGAGGTGTTGCGTTTTGGGGATTGGTTAGTCAGGCTGGATCTCAAGGGTTTGCATCTTGGGGATTGGCTAGGCAGGCTGGATCTCACGTGTTGGGTTATGGGGATTGGTGAGTCAGGCTGGATCTCACCTGTTGCATCTTGGGGATTGGCTAGTTAGGCTGGATCTCACGTGTTGCGTTATGGGGATTGGTGAGTCAGGCTGGATCTCAAGTGTTGCATCTTGGGGATTGGCTAGGCAGGCTGGATCTCACGTGTTGCGTTATGGGGATTGGTGAGTCAGGCTGGATCTCACCTGTTGCATCTTGGGGATTGGCTAGTTAGGCTGGATCTCATGTGTTGCGTCTTGGGGATTGGTTAGTCAGGTTGTATTTTACATGTTGCGTCTTGGGGATTGGTTAGTCAGGCTGAATCTCACATGTTGAATCTTTGGGATTGGTTAGTCAGGCTGGATCTCACATGTTGCGTCTTGGGGATTGGTTAGTCAGACTGGATCTCAAGTGTTGCATCTTGGGGATTGGTTAGTCAGGCTGGATCTCACGTGTTGCACCTTGTGGTTGTTTAGTCAGGCTGGATCTGAAGTGTTGCGTCTTAGGGATTGGTTAGTCAGGCTGGATCTCAAGTGTTGCATCTTGGGGATTGGCTAGTCAGGCTGGATCTCACGTGTTGCATCTTGGGGATTGGTGAGTCAGGCTGGATCTCACCTGTTGCATATTGGGGATTGGTGAGTCAGGCTGGATCTCACCTGTTGCATCTTGCGGATTGGTTAGTCAGGCTGGATCTCACATGTTGGTCTTGGGATTGGTTAGTCACTGTGGATCTTGGGGATTGGTTAGTCAGGCTGGATCTCACGTGTTGCATCTTGGGTATTGGTTAGTGTTAGGCAGAATCCTGTGCAGTGCCCTTAGGGGCCACTACACACAATTAAGACTACAGGTGGCAATACAAATTTTACCTTTGGTACAAGCCTGTACTACTAAGTTATAGTGGTAGCAGAAGCAGAGCAGCCAGGCTTATCTCAAGAGTATATGAGCAGTAGCAGAGATTACACAAAGGGTCCACAATTACTGTGGCTCAAGCAAACACTGACTCAAGGTTTCAGGTAAAAAATTATAAGTACATTTATTTTTAAACCATCAGTTATAAACACAACACTTCTATTAAACTTTAAACAAAACCACACGTTAAATATACCACAACTAACCAATTCACTTTGTACAGTATGTCTCAAGGTAAGTACCCTGTGTTTGAATGAACCGGGGTTATGAACAAAACAAGATACCGCGGATACGGTTGCAATCACTTTTTGACAGTTCGGTCTACTCAATAAACGCGTATCCGTCACATGAAATGCTACCGGGGCAAAAACACACTTAACACCTGAGATACCCAGAGGGAGTTGGAGGCAAAGATCACAGGCAATATTTAGGTTAGGCAGGCAGTATCGAGAAACACTCAGAAACAGGAGTTCAAAAGTGAAAGGGTCGGAGCCAGGGTTAAGTGACACCGGAGACCTGTTGCTGAAGATCAAACCGTTAGACAGTTCACGATTCAGCGTAGCCCAAAAGTACTTGGATATTGTCAATGTTCGGAAACAAAAGTTATAAGAAGGAGGGAAGACAAGGACGAACCTTGAGGATGAAGGAAAGGGGGTTCACCCAGTTTCCTCGAGTAGAGCACAGTACCTTATTCCAAAGGTGCAGCTGGTGCCCTGGCAGTTGTTCCTGTTGGTTTCCCGCAGACCCACGATTCCTGGAGCTTCGTTGTGAAGGAGGATGTCTGAAGGGGGTCTGCACCACACAGGAATGAAGCCGGCAGCAGCGACAACAAATAAAAGGTGCGCTCCTTAAAAACAGGAGAGGCTCGGCAGGTGGCTATCCGGACCACTACAGCAGTGTGCAGCGATTTCAACCACAGCGGAGATCTCTGGCTGGGTACGATGAGCTGGTTATCCCCACCAGGCTCAAGGGAAGAAGACTCCGGACTGGATCTCCTCTTAGTCGTAGAAGAGTAGATAGCTCAGGACTGCAGCAGGGCGTCACCGGGACGGGGTAGTTGCAGCAGCCGTCGTTCTCTCCGCTTCTCTTCGGTTCCTTGTAGTTCCAGAGGCAACTCTGACTTCTAGCCCAAGAGACCTGGCCTTTTATGCACAAACCCCCATTCATACAGCCTGGCTGTCAATCACGCAGCAGGGGGGTTGTCCAGCCGGGACAACCACCTCAGCCAATCATGGCAAAGTGCCACTTGGGTTTCCTAGGATACGCTGTGCAGGGGGTGACTACACCCCTCCCTCACATTTAGCCCACCTAGACACCCAGGCGCCTTGAGGAGGCAGAAGCCTGCCAAAAGACGGTGAACAAAGAAGGCGAACCTAGTTTGCCGTGCAAAGTAAAACACAAGAAGGGCTTTAACGAAAAGAAATGGTGAATAAACCCACCAGAGCCAAAAGAAAGAAGATTTGGTCAAGCGGGTTTATGTTCGAGGGTAATATAATAGCCAAGAACAGTACCACGTTTATCTAATATAATCGTGGTAGAAAAATTAGAGTAGATACCACTGCCACCAGCCAAGTCTAAATGTTAAAAGAGCGAACAATGCTCAGGGAGGTACAGACAGAAAAGGGGTACAGATTAGCCCTTTCCAGTACTCCATGTAAGATGGGGTGTATTGGGTCTGTGGTAAAAATGACTATGTAAAGTAAATGGCAACTTTACCTTTCTCTGGGGGACAGTAGTCAGCCCCAGTGAAATGGAGTCAGAGGGAAGCCTTAAAGTCAACCCTGGGTTACTACACTGAGGGTGCGGTGTAACCCATACAAGAACAGGGGCACCTGGAGTGGTGTGCTCCAGTGCCCAAGATCACACAATGAGTAAAACACATACGCCAAAACACATGTAAGAGTGGAAAAGGGATGTACACTCTTACCAGGTGGAAAAAATAAACTCCAGAAATCCAGCAAAGCTGCTGGGGGACTCACTAGGTGAGGGAAATTAGCCCTAGAAGGAGAATTCTCTCTAACAGTTAGTCAGGCTGTATCTCATGTGTTGCTTCTTTGGGATTGGTTGGCTGTATCTCACCTGTTGCATCTTGGGGATTGGTTAGTCAGGCTGTATCTTACATGTTGCATCTTTGGGATTGGTTAGTAAGGCTGGATTTCATGTGTTGCATCTTGGGGATTGGCTAGTTAGGCTGGATCTCACGTGTTGTGGCTTGGGGAGTGGTTAGTCAGGCTGGATCTCACGTGTTGTGCCTTGGGGATTGGATAGTTAGGCTGGATCTCACGTCTTGGGGATTGGTTTGTCAGGTTGGATCTCACGTATTGCGTCTTGGGGATGGTTAGTCAGGCTGAATCTCACGTGTTGTGTCTTGGGGATTGGTTAGTCAGTCTGGATCTCACATGTTGCATCTTGGGGATTGGTTAGTCAGGCTGGATCTCACGTGATGTATCTTGGGATTGGTTAGTCAGGCTGGATCTGAGGTGTTGCGTTTTGGGGATTGGTTAGTCAGGCTGGATCTCAAGTGTTGCATCTTGGGGATTGGCTAGGCAGGCTGGATCTCACGTGTTGGGTTATGGGGATTGGTGAGTCAGGCTGGATCTCACCTGTTGCATCTTGGGGATTGGCTAGTTAGGCTGGATCTCACGTGTTGCGTTATGGGGATTGGTGAGTCAGGCTGGATCTCAAGTGTTGCATCTTGGGGATTGGCTAGGCAGGCTGGATCTCACGTGTTGCGTTATGGGGATTGGTGAGTCAGGCTGGATCTCACCTGTTGCATCTTGGGGATTGGCTAGTTAGGCTGGATCTCATGTGTTGCGTCTTGGGGATTGGTTAGTCAGGTTGTATTTTACATGTTGCGTCTTGGGGATTGGTTAGTCAGGCTGAATCTCACATGTTGAATCTTTGGGATTGGTTAGTCAGGCTGGATCTCACATGTTGCGTCTTGGGGATTGGTTAGTCAGACTGGATCTCAAGTGTTGCATCTTGGGAATTGGTTAGTCAGGCTGGATCTCACGTGTTGCACCTTGTGGTTGTTTAGTCAGGCTGGATCTGAAGTGTTGCGTCTTAGGGATTGGTTAGTCAGGCTGGATCTCAAGTGTTGCATCTTGGGGATTGGCTAGTCAGGCTGGATCTCACGTGTTGCATCTTGGGGATTGGTGAGTCAGGCTGGATCTCACCTGTTGCATATTGGGGATTGGTGAGTCAGGCTGGATCTCACCTGTTGCATCTTGCGGATTGGTTAGTCAGGCTGGATCTCACATGTTGGTCTTGGGATTGGTTAGTCACTGTGGATCTTGGGGATTGGTTAGTCAGGCTGGATCTCACGTGTTGCATCTTGGGTATTGGTTAGTGTTAGGCAGAATCCTGTGCAGTGCCCTTAGGGGCCACTACACACAATTAAGACTACAGGTGGCAATACAAGTTTTACCTTTGGTACAAGCCTGTACTACTAAGTTATAGTGGTAGCAGAAGCAGAGCAGCCAGGCTTATCTCAAGAGTATATGAGCAGTAGCAGAGATTACACAAAGGGTCCACAATTACTGTGGCTCAAGCAAACACTGACTCAAGGTTTCAGGTAAAAAATTATAAGTACATTTATTTTTAAACCATCAGTTATAAACACAACACTTCTATTAAACTTTAAACAAAACCACACGTTAAATATACCACAACTAACCAATTCACTTTGTACAGTATGTCTCAAGGTAAGTACCCTGTGTTTGAATGAACCGGGGTTATGAACAAAACAAGATACCGCGGATACGGTTGCAATCACTTTTTGACAGTTCGGTCTACTCAATAAACGCGTATCCGTCACATGAAATGCTACCGGGGCAAAAACACACTTAACACCTGAGATACCCAGAGGGAGTTGGAGGCAAAGATCACAGGCAATATTTAGGTTAGGCAGGCAGTATCGAGAAACACTCAGAAACAGGAGTTCAAAAGTGAAAGGGTCGGAGCCAGGGTTAAGTGACACCGGAGACCTGTTGCTGAAGATCAAACCGTTAGACAGTTCACGATTCAGCGTAGCCCAAAAGTACTTGGATATTGTCAATGTTCGGAAACAAAAGTTATAAGAAGGAGGGAAGACAAGGACGAACCTTGAGGATGAAGGAAAGGGGGTTCACCCAGTTTCCTCGAGTAGAGCACAGTACCTTATTCCAAAGGTGCAGCTGGTGCCCTGGCAGTTGTTCCTGTTGGTTTCCCGCAGACCCACGATTCCTGGAGCTTCGTTGTGAAGGAGGATGTCTGAAGGGGGTCTGCACCACACAGGAATGAAGCCGGCAGCAGCGACAACAAATAAAAGGTGCGCTCCTTAAAAACAGGAGAGGCTCGGCAGGTGGCTATCCGGACCACTACAGCAGTGTGCAGCGATTTCAACCACAGCGGAGATCTCTGGCTGAGTACGATGAGCTGGTTATCCCCACCAGGCTCAAGGGAAGAAGACTCCGGACTGGATCTCCTCTTAGTCGTAGAAGAGTAGATAGCTCAGGACTGCAGCAGGGCGTCACCGGGACGGGGTAGTTGCAGCAGCCGTCGTTCTCTCCGCTTCTCTTCGGTTCCTTGTAGTTCCAGAGGCAACTCTGACTTCTAGCCCAAGAGACCTGGCCTTTTATGCACAAAACCCCCATTCATACAGCCTGGCTGTCAATCACGCAGCAGGGGGGTTGTCCAGCCGGGACAACCACCTCAGCCAATCATGGCAAAGTGCCACTTGGGTTTCCTAGGATACGCTGTGCAGGGGGTGACTACACCCCTCCCTCACATTTAGCCCACCTAGACACCCAGGCGCCTTGAGGAGGCAGAAGCCTGCCAAAAGACGGTGAACAAAGAAGGCGAACCTAGTTTGCCGTGCAAAGTAAAACACAAGAAGGGCTTTAACGAAAAGAAATGGTGAATAAACCCAACCAGAGCCAAAAGAAAGAAGATTTGGTCAAGCGGGTTTATGTTCGAGGGTAATATAATAGCCAAGAACAGTACCACGTTTATCTAATATAATCGTGGTAGAAAAATTAGAGTAGATACCACTGCCACCAGCCAAGTCTAAATGTTAAAAGAGCGAACAATGCTCAGGGAGGTACAGACAGAAAAGGGGTACAGATTAGCCCTTTCCAGTACTCCATGTAAGATGGGGTGTATTGGGTCTGTGGTAAAAATGACTATGTAAAGTAAATGGCAACTTTACCTTTCTCTGGGGGACAGTAGTCAGCCCCAGTGAAATGGAGTCAGAGGGAAGCCTTAAAGTCAACCCTGGGTTACTACACTGAGGGTGCGGTGTAACCCATACAAGAACAGGGGCACCTGGAGTGGTGTGCTCCAGTGCCCAAGATCACACAATGAGTAAAACACATACGCCAAAACACATGTAAGAGTGGAAAAGGGATGTACACTCTTACCAGGTGGAAAAAATAAACTCCAGAAATCCAGCAAAGCTGCTGGGGGACTCACTAGGTGAGGGAAATTAGCCCTAGAAGGAGAATTCTCTCTAACAGTTAGTCAGGCTGTATCTCATGTGTTGCTTCTTTGGGATTGGTTGGCTGTATCTCACCTGTTGCATCTTGGGGATTGGTTAGTCAGGCTGTATCTTACATGTTGCATCTTTGGGATTGGTTAGTAAGGCTGGATTTCATGTGTTGCATCTTGGGGATTGGCTAGTTAGGCTGGATCTCACGTGTTGTGGCTTGGGGAGTGGTTAGTCAGGCTGGATCTCACGTGTTGTGCCTTGGGGATTGGATAGTTAGGCTGGATCTCACGTCTTGGGGATTGGTTTGTCAGGTTGGATCTCACGTATTGCGTCTTGGGGATGGTTAGTCAGGCTGAATCTCACGTGTTGTGTCTTGGGGATTGGTTAGTCAGTCTGGATCTCACATGTTGCATCTTGGGGATTGGTTAGTCAGGCTGGATCTCACGTGATGTATCTTGGGATTGGTTAGTCAGGCTGGATCTGAGGTGTTGCGTTTTGGGGATTGGTTAGTCAGGCTGGATCTCAAGTGTTGCATCTTGGGGATTGGCTAGGCAGGCTGGATCTCACGTGTTGGGTTATGGGGATTGGTGAGTCAGGCTGGATCTCACCTGTTGCATCTTGGGGATTGGCTAGTTAGGCTGGATCTCACGTGTTGCGTTATGGGGATTGGTGAGTCAGGCTGGATCTCAAGTGTTGCATCTTGGGGATTGGCTAGGCAGGCTGGATCTCACGTGTTGCGTTATGGGGATTGGTGAGTCAGGCTGGATCTCACCTGTTGCATCTTGGGGATTGGCTAGTTAGGCTGGATCTCATGTGTTGCGTCTTGGGGATTGGTTAGTCAGGTTGTATTTTACATGTTGCGTCTTGGGGATTGGTTAGTCAGGCTGAATCTCACATGTTGAATCTTTGGGATTGGTTAGTCAGGCTGGATCTCACATGTTGCGTCTTGGGGATTGGTTAGTCAGACTGGATCTCAAGTGTTGCATCTTGGGGATTGGTTAGTCAGGCTGGATCTCACGTGTTGCACCTTGTGGTTGTTTAGTCAGGCTGGATCTGAAGTGTTGCGTCTTAGGGATTGGTTAGTCAGGCTGGATCTCAAGTGTTGCATCTTGGGGATTGGCTAGTCAGGCTGGATCTCACGTGTTGCATCTTGGGGATTGGTGAGTCAGGCTGGATCTCACCTGTTGCATATTGGGGATTGGTGAGTCAGGCTGGATCTCACCTGTTGCATCTTGCGGATTGGTTAGTCAGGCTGGATCTCACCTGTTGCATCTTGGGGATTGGTTAGTCAGGCTGGATCTTAAGGATGCTTATCTGACTGTTTCCATATACAGACACCACGGGAAGTTCCTTACTTTTTCTTATATGGGAAGGATTTACCAGTTTGTGGCCCTCTTTTGTGGGCTCTCCTCAACCCTGTGCGACTGATGTAGCTGTTGAGACAGGAGTTAGACAAAGCCCGAACTGAAGATGTGGTAGGCCTACCATTGAGTTTGGTTGTGTGTCTCGCCAGAAGCATTGGTTCTCTGTCCTCCATCCGGCAACCTTTCTGGCTCTCCCTTCATTATAGACCCCTCAGAGACTAAAGAAGCAGGTGAAAGAAAAGCGCTAGATTGTTCAAGCTGAGGCAAGGGCGGGGTTAGGATGGTTGCTAGCGATTGCGGAGGCCTTGAACATCAGGGCCATTTTCTCTTCATTCCCCGATCTTTGCATAGGAACTGATGCCCTCCTATGACCTTATTGGCTGAGATCTGTGGTCTCGCACGAGTCTCTCTTTCTGGTCAAATGTTTGGAGAGTCTCGCAGGATTCTCAACCGTCCAAAGCTTTGTAAGCAACAGATCACACGGTCTTGTCATGGGCAACGTGCCCCCTTGGTGGGTTGCCTTCTTTCACCATGATTGCTTGAACTCTGCTTCAGGTTCAGGAGCAGGGAGCCTGGGTGGTTCTGATCATGCTTCTCTGGCCCACCCGGGTGTGGTTTTCCCTGTGGCATTTCGGGTGTCTGTGGGCTTTATGGTGCTGATGCCATAGAGCGGGACTTGATTACTGAATGAACAAAGAGGAGCGCCCCATCCCGTTTGCTTGACAGGCTGCCTTCCTCTCGTGGAATGGCTTGGCTCAGGAGCAGGTGGAAGCCAGAGGGTGCCCTCTGGTCACATGACTCATCCTGGACGGCATGGGCGCATTGGCGCGGTGAATGGAATGTAGATGTCCATTCGGGCAGTGGTTAGTCAGGTAGTACATTTTCTTATTGGCACTTAGGTCTTCTTCTGCTTTTGTAACATTCATTTACACAGGGCGGCCATTTTGTTCTTTCACCAGCCGGTGGAGGGTGTGATGTCCCAGTTAGTTTGTGCGCGCATGCGCGAGCCTCGTTTTGGGCCCACGCATGCGCAGGTTGAAATAAACTGCATACCACGGCAATTGCCGCCGGGACGCGCAAGCAGCAACAGCGCGTCCCGTGTCTCCTTCCCTGTGTGTGTGCATGCATGCTGGGAGTGTGTGTGGGCCACCGGAGGCAAGGGTGACCGCCTTAACACAACAACTGGCGACGAGGATGGGATACCGTCGTAGCGCTCGCCTCATATACACGGCAGTGAAAAATCAGCGACGCTACGTCAGATGGAAGCACGGACCCGGCGCGAACATTCCGGTAATGTCGAAAGACAAGCACACAGCAGTAGCGGCCGGAAAGGGTGCTCGTGCACTGCTGTTTAAGTGCAACCAAGCAATTTTTGGAACTTTTGGTTGCCCCAGAGCCCTGAGGACGACTTTTTTCTCAACACAGACACCCTGTTAAGGAGTGCTATAAGACACGACAAGGTGGTTGAGTAGCAAGCAGCAATCTGAGGTACGTGTGAAATCAATCCCAGTCAGGTTTGCGGCCTCTGAGGCGTTAAGAGGTGCCTGTGCGACCTGTGACCATGGCAGAAAGCGATGACGAAGGAGGAACTGCGACAGTAGCGACGAGAGCACAACAGGGGTCGTTGCTACCAATGCAAGAATTTGATGTATCAGGTCCCCCGTCAAAATTAGGTCCAAAGTGGTTGCTATGGATCAAGAAACTTGATATGTATTTCACGGCAACGGGGATAACTGATGATGATGCAAAAAGGGCGACCCTGCTGTATTCCGCAGGTCTGGACGTAATTTGCATATATGAATCTCTTAACCTGCAAGTAACCACATATGATGCCGTCAAGGCTGCATTGGAGAATCACTTCATACCACTTTCCAATGTTGATTTCGAATGATTCCTGTTCTGCGGGGAAAAACAGAAGGAAGAGGAATCCCTGGATAGATTTTGTGCTAGATTGCGGCTGATGGCCACCACGTGTCGATGGGACAATGAGGATTTGATGATACGTAATCAGGTCATCCAAGGGTGTCGATCCGGGAAACTACGGAGACAAATACTGAGAGAGCCAGGGTGGACTCTACAACAAATACTAGACAGTGGCAGAACGTATGAGCTGGCGGAAGCGAGAGGTGCCAGGATGGACGCCGCAGTGTGACCGGGCGCATCTGAGGATGCGTTTGCCATCAGCAAGCGGGCTGGATCGAAAGACAAGTGGGGTCAGAGAAGGGAAGGGACTCAAACACCACATGGGTCTAACGTGATTTGCCAAGACTGTGGGTATGATTTGCCTCATTCGGAGGAGTGTCCAGCAAAGTCAAGATCGTGTGGCAGGTGCAATGGACCGGGACACTATGTGAGAATGTGTTGTGCCCCTGCTCCCGTCCCTGTGCAGAGAGGCCCGGCTAGAGTTCGGGGGAGTGGGTCAAGACGACAACAGAGCATCGCGGCCCTGGAGCAGGAAATGCAAAGACTACAGTTGGCCGAGGAGGAAGAGGAAGAGGAGGACGAAGTGTTCTTCATTTCAAACATTGCCTCTGGAATCAAGAGAAAGAGACAGCCCAAGTGTGTAGTGGACATACAAGGAGTGCCGACACAAGTGCTAATTGACACCGGAGACTCGGTCTGTGTACTGGCGGAAGAGCACTATCAGAAAATTCCAGGCCCTCCCGCACTGGACAGATCAGCGGCGAAAATATTCACGTTCAGCGGGGAAACTCCGCTGCCAATCAAGGGCGTCTTCATAACTCCGGTATCCAAGGGAGGAAAAACGATTAAGGCAAGATTTTTTGTCACGGATGTGAGTCCCCATTCATTATTCAGCTGTGCAGCATCTGAAGCACTGAACCTGGTTCATTTCGCATATGAGGTTTATTTGACGGACCTTGAATCACTGCTTGTCAAGTTGGGGGCATTTTCGAAGGGGTCGGAAAGTTGAAGGCGCCCCCTGTGCGTCTGCAAATTGACGATTCAATTAGGCCAACAGCCCTGAAGCATAGGCGGATCCCTTTCCATCTAAGGGAGAAGGTGGAGGAGGAGATGCGGTCGCTTGTCAACATGGACATCATTGAGAGGGTGGAGGGGCCTACGCCCTGGGTGTTACCAATAGTGGTTGCGCCCAAGCCGAAACAGCCTGGCGCGGTGAGAATCTGTGTAGATATGCGCCTCCCTAATGCCGCAATCAAAAGGGAAAGACACTTGACGCCCACCCTGGATGACATCGTAGGGGAGCTACAGGGGGCGAAAGTGTTCTCTAAATTAGATCTGCGGGCTGGCTATCACCAGCTTGAGCTCCACCCAGACTCGAGATTCATCACCACATTTACGACGCACGAGGGTCTCTACCAGTTCAAACGCCTGAGTTTTGGCATTTCGTCGGCCGCCGAGGTGTTCCAAAACACCATCCGGGGAGCTTTGGCAGGCCTAAAAGGTGTGTTGAATATGAGTGACGATATTTTGGTGTTCGCCAACTCTGAAGTTGAACACATGAAAAGGCTCGAGGACACACTAAAGAGACTGCACGATCTGGGTCTCACTCTACACCGTCAAAAGTGCGAATTCTTTAAAGATTGGATTTTTCGGATTCATCTTTCACGCTGCCGGCCTGTCGCCTGACCCTGCTAAGATCAGAGATATTCGGGAAGCCGCCGCACCACAGTCTCCCACGGAGGTAAGGAGTTTCCTGGGTATGGTGACGTACTGCGGGGGCTTCATTAAGAGTTTGGCCTCGCTGGCGGAACCGCTCAGGGCACTGACGCGAAATAATGCGGCATGGAAGTGGGAAGCTCGAGAACAGGAGGCATTTCAAGCGCTCAAAAATGCCCTGTCCGATGAAGACACAATGGCGTACTTCAATCCATCGGTGGAGTCCGAGATTGTAGTGGATGCCAGCCCTGTAGGAGTGGGGGCGGTGTTGCTACAGCCGGACGAAAGGGGGGACATGCGACCAATTGCATACGTGAGTAAAGCCCTTTCCAGTACCGAGATGAGGTACTCGCAAATTGAGAGGGAGGCCCTATCCATCCTGTGGGGCTGTCGCCACTTCCGCCTCTACATCTTGGGCAAGCCTGTCGTGGTGGTGACAGACCACAAACCACTATTGCCCATATTGGCGGGAGTTTCGTCAAAACCACCACCAAGAATTGAGAGGTGGATGTTGGCCCTCATGGAATACGGGGTTCGACTAATATACAGACCGGGAACCAACAACCCGGCGGACTATCTGTCGTGCCATCCCAACAAGGAGAATACGGAAGCAGAGAGCGGTGAAGAGGATTGCCAAGGTTTGCTCTGTCAGGTGGTGGAAGGGGCACTGCCAATGGCTCTCTCGAGACTGGCCATAGCGACGGAATCCTCCAACGATGAGGTCTTCGGCATTATCAAAGCCGCGGTGAGGAGCGGAGATTGGAGGGAAGTGCTGTGCAATAACTCACGGCACCACGAGGAGGCACGGAGGGACCTGCAAGCGCTCTGGCGAGTTAGAGACAAGCTAGCCGTCTCTGATGATGGACTCCTCCTCAGAGGGCAACAAATTGTCATACCACAGGCGCTAAGGAAAAGGGTGTTGGAACTGGCGCACATTGGTCATCAAGGGGTCGTCAAAACCAAGGCGAGGTTGAGGCCCAAGGTCTGGTTTCCAGAGTTGGAGGGCGAGGTTGAAAATTTTGTGAGAAGATGCGTGTCCTGCCAAGCGGCCACCCCAGGAGACAAGGCCCCGCCAATATGCTCCATGGAGCGCAGCACGAAGCCATGGGGGACGGTGCACGTGGACTTTGGCTCGACGGGTCGAGGCATGTACTTTCTGGTGGCTGTCGACCAGTGGTCGAGGTACCCTGAGGTCGAGGTGGTGGAGTCGACGGCCACGGAGTTCACCACCAGAGCGTTGGACAAAATGTTTGCGACGCATGGCTTCCCGGGCATACTGTGTTCTGACAATGGACCCCCATTCACTGGCAGCCAGTTTGGCCAATTCCTCCGAGAAAGGGGGATACATCACCGCCGGGTGTCTCCACTATGGCCACGAGCTAATGGAGAGGCCGAAAGAATGATGCGGACGCTCAACAAGGTACTGAGGATTTCAGCCAGTGGGGGTGAAAACCTGCGGACGAAGCTTGTGGAATTTCTGAGAGAATATCGAGCAACGCCCCACCAGTCCATGGGGGTTGCTCCCGCAGAGGCACTGTTTGGGCGGTGCCCGAGGGGAATGTTGCCGGAAGTGGAGGGCCGAGGGCCCAGGGTCATTGATGACGTGAAAGTTCAGGAGGAACGGGAGTTGCGCAACCAGAAGGAAAGCGAGAGGAGGGGTTTGCGAGAAACAGAAATGCGAGTTGGAGATTCGGTGCTGGTTCGGAATAGGCACCCGGAAGGCAAATTGTCTCTACCTTTTGAACCTCGCCCCTGGAAGGTAACGCATGTAAAAGGGACAATGGTGACGGCAGCGTGTGAGCGGGGCACCGTCATCCGCAACCGGTCTTTCTTCAAGAAAGTGGACCTGCCGGATGAAGCCCAGACCACGGGTGAGACTTTAGGTCCGGAAAGGAGCACCCGAGCGTACGAGGACATGCCATCAAGCGAGAGCACTGCCGCTGGAGAAGGTGACCACCCTCTGCCGACGGTCCCGCCCCGGTATCCCGTCCGCCGGGATCGCAAGCCACCGGTTCGTCTCAAGGACTATGTCCTGGACTCAGGGGAATGAGCCCATAGCAAGAGAGGCCGCTCCAGTTTGGTGAGACGACGTGTTCATGTTTACATGTTCAGTGGAGCCCGCGCACCACTAGTGTTATACTGTTTGTCGTTAAAGAAAAAAAGGGATGTGACGTCCAGTTAGTTTGTGCGCGCATGCGCGAGCCTCGTTTTGGGCCCGCGCATGCGCAGGTTGAAATAAACTGCGTACCACGGCTGTTGCCACCGGGATGCGCAAGGAGCAACAGAGGGTCCCGTGTCTCCTTCCCTGTGTGTGTGTGCATGCATGCTGGGAGTGTGTGTGGGCCACCGGAGGCAAGGGTGTCCACCTCAACACAACAGAGGGCTGGCTGAGTTTGCATCCTTGGGTTCACTGGGTGTTCAAGGGGATCATACTTTCTATTTCTCCATATTAGGAATTCTCATAGGGCAAAGACTGCTTCTTGTGGACCCACCATGACATGTGTAGAGAGGGAGAGAATAAACTCCAGCAGACCACAAGACAGATTCCACGCCACATCTTCGAACCCAAGAAACCAGCAAGAAGATGCGAAGCAAGCAGTGACATGGGTAGAGGCAATCAGTGACATGAGTGGAAGCAATCAGTGACATGGGTGGAAGCAATCAGTGACATGGGTGGAAGCAAGCAGTGACATGGGTGGAAGCAATCAGTGCCATGGTAGAGGCAATCAGTGACATGAGTGGAAGCAATCAGTTACATGGGTGGAAGCAAGCAGTTACATGGGTGGAAGCAAGCAGTGACATGGGTGGAAGCAAGCACTGACATGGGTGGGAGCAATCAGTGACATGAATGGAAGCAAGCAGTGACATGGGTGGGAGCAATCAGTGACATGAGTGGAAGCAATCAGTGACATGGGTGGAAGCAAGCAGTGCCATGGGTGGAAGCAATCAGTGACATGAGTGGGAGCAATCAGTGACATGGGTAGAAGCACTCAGTGACATGGGTGGAACCAAGCACTGACATGGGTGGGAGCAATCAGTGACATGAATGGAAGCAATCAGTGACATGAATGGAAGCAATCAGTGACATGGGTGGAAGCAATCAGTGACATGGGTGCAAGCAAGCAGTGACATGAATGGAAGCAAGCAGTGACATGAGTGGAAGCAATCAGTGACATGGGTGGAAGCAATCAGTGGCATGGGTGGAAGCAATTCGTGACATGGGTGGAACCAAGCAGTGACATGGGTGAAAGCAATCAGTGACATGGGTGGAAGCAATCAGTGACATGAGTGGAAGCAATCTGTGACATGGGTGGAACCAAGCAGTGACCTTGGTGAAAGCAATCAGTGACATGGGTGGAAGCAATCAGTGACATGAGTGGAAGCAATCAGTGACATGGGTGGAAGCAATCAGTGACATTGGTGGGAGCAATCCGTGACATGAGTGGAAGCAATCAGTGACATGGGTGAAAGCAATCAGTGACATGAGTGTAAGTAATCAGTGACATGGGTGAAAGCAATCAGTGACATGAGTGGAAGCAATCAGTGACACGGATGGAAGCAATCAGTGACACAAATCGAAGCAATCAGGGACATGGGTGGAAGCAATCAGTGACATGAGTGGAAGCACGCAGTGACATTAGTTGAAGCAATCAGTGACATGGGTGGGAGCAATCAGTGACATGAGTGGAAGCAATCAGTGACATGGATGGAAGCAATCAGTGACACAAATCGAAGCAATCAGTGACATGGGTGGAAGCAATCAGTGACATGAGTGGAAGCAATCAGTGACATGAGTGGAAGCAATCAGTGACATGGGTGGAAGGAAGCATCACATGAGTGGAAGCAAGCAGTGACATGAGTGGAAGCAAGCAGTGACATGGGTGGAAGCAATCAGTGACATGGGTGGAAGCAATCAGTGACTTGGTGGAAGCAATCAGTGGCATGGGTGGAAGCAATCTGTGACATGGGTGGAACTAAGCAGTGACATGGGTGAAAGCAATCAGTGACATGGGTGGAAGCAATCAGTGACATGAGTGGAAGCAATCCGTGACATGGGTGGAACCAAGCAGTGACATGGGTGAAAGCAATCAGTGACATGGGTGGAAGTAATCCGTGACATGAGTGGAAGCAATCAGTGACATGGGTGGAAGCAATCAGTGACATGGGTGGGAGCAATCTGTGACATGAGTGGAAGCAATCAGTCAAATTAGTGGAAGCAATCAGTGACATGGGTGGAAGCAATCAGTGACATGAGTGGAATCAATCAGTGACATGGGTGGAACCAAGCACTGACATGGGTGGAAGTAATCAGTGACATGAGTGGAAGCAATCAGTGACATGGGTGGAAGCAATCAGTGACATGGGTGGAAGCAATCAGTGACATGAGTGGAAGCAATCAGTGACATGGATGGAAGCATGCAGTGGCATTAGTTGAAGCAATCAGTGACATGGGTGGAAGCAATCAGTGACATGAGTGGAAGCAATCAGTGACATGGGTGGAAGCAAGCAGTGACATGGGTGGAAGCAATCAGTGACATGGGTGGAAGTAATCCGTGACATGAGTGGAAGCAATCAGTGACATGGGTGGAAGCAATCAGTGACATGGGTGGGAGCAATCAGTGACATGAGTGGAAGCAATCAGTCAAATTAGTGGAAGCAATCAGTGACATGGGTGGAAGCAATCAGTGACATGAGTGGAATCAATCAGTGACATGGGTGGAACCAAGCACTGACATGGGTGGAAGTAATCAGTGACATGAGTGGAAGCAATCAGTGACATGGGTGGAAGCAATCAGTGACACAAATCGAAGCAATCAGTGACATGGGTGGAAGCAATCAGTGACATGAGTGGAAGCACGCAGTGACATTAGTTGAAGCAATCAGTGACATGGGTGGGAGCAATCAGTGACATGAGTGGAAGCAATCAGTGACATGGATGGAAGCAATCAGTGACACAAATCGAAGCAATCAGTGACATGGGTGGAAGCAATCAGTGACATGAGTGGAAGCAATCAGTGACATGAGTGGAAGCAATCAGTGACATGGGTGGAAGGAAGCATCACATGAGTGGAAGCAAGCAGTGACATGAGTGGAAGCAAGCAGTGACATGGGTGGAAGCAATCAGTGACATGGGTGGAAGCAATCAGTGACATGGGTGGAAGCAATCAGTGACTTGGTGGAAGCAATCAGTGGCATGGGTGGAAGCAATCTGTGACATGGGTGGAACTAAGCAGTGACATGGGTGAAAGCAATCAGTGACATGGGTGGAAGCAATCAGTGACATGAGTGGAAGCAATCCGTGACATGGGTGGAACCAAGCAGTGACATGGGTGAAAGCAATCAGTGACATGGGTGGAAGTAATCCGTGACCTGAGTGGAAGCAATCAGTGACATGGGTGGAAGCAATCAGTGACATGGGTGGGAGCAATCAGTGACATGAGTGGAAGCAATCAGTCAAATTAGTGGAAGCAATCAGTGACATGGGTGGAAGCAATCAGTGACATGAGTGGAATCAATCAGTGACATGGGTGGAACCAAGCACTGACATGGGTGGAAGTAATCAGTGACATGAGTGGAAGCAATCAGTGACATGGGTGGAAGCAATCAGTGACATGGGTGGAAGCAATCAGTGACATGAGTGGAAGCAATCAGTGACATGGATGGAAGCATGCAGTGGCATTAGTTGAAGCAATCAGTGACATGGGTGGAAGCAATCAGTGACATGAGTGGAAGCAATCAGTGACATGGGTGGAAGCAAGCAGTGACATGAGTGGAAGCAATCAGTGACATGAATGGAAGCAATCAGTGACATGGGTGGAAGCATGCAGTGACATGGGTGGAAGCAATCAGTGACATGGGTGGAAGCAATCAGTGACATGAGTCGAAGCAATCAGTGACATGGGTGGAAGCATGCAGTGACATGGGTGGAAGCAATCAGTGACATGGGTGGAAGCAATCAGTGATATGGGTGGAAGCGAGCAGTGACATGGGTGTAAGCAATCAGTGACATGGGTGTAAGCAATCAGTGACATGAGTGGAAGCAATCAGTGACATGGGTGGAATCAAACAGTGACATGAATGGAAGCAATCAGTGACATGGGTGGAACCAAGCACTGACATGGGTGGAAGCAATCAGTGACATGGGTGGAAGCAATCAGTGACATGAGTGGAAGCAATCAGTGACATGGGTCGAAGCATGCAGTGACATTAGTTGAAGCAATCAGTGACATGGGTGGAAGCAATCAGTGACATGGGTGGAACCAAGCAGTGACATGGGTGGAAGCAATCAGGGACATGGGTGGAAGCAATCAGTCCATGAATGGAAGCAATCAGTGACATGAGTGGAATCAAACAGTGACATGAATGGAAGCAATCAGTGACATGGGTGGAAGCAAACAGTGACATGGGTGGAAGCAAGCAGTGCCATGGGTGGAGGCAAGCAGTGACATGGGTGTAAGCAAGCACTGACATGGGTGGAAGCAATCAGTGACATGGGTGGAAGCAAACAGTGACATGGGTGGAAGCAATCAGTGACATGGGTGGAAGCAATCAGTGACATGAGTGGAAGCAATCAGTGACATGAATGGAAGCAATCAGTGACATGGGTGGAAGCAAACAGTGACATGGGTGGAAGCAATCAGTGACATGGGTGGAAGCAAGCAGTGCCATGGGTGGAAGCAATCAGTGACATGGGTGGAACCAAGCACTGACATGGGTGGGAGCAATCAGTGACATGAGTGGAAGCAATCAGTGACATGTGTGGAAGCAATCAGTGACATGAGTGGAAGCAATCAGTGACATGGGTGGAAGCAATCGGTGACATGAGTGGAAGCAAGCAGTGAAATGGCTGGAAGCAAGCAGTGACATGGGTGGAAGCAAGCAGTGACATGGGTGGAAGCAAACAGTGACATGGGTGGAAGCAATCAGGGACATGGGTGGAATCAAACAGTGACATGAATGGAAGCAATCAGTGACATGGGTGGAATCAAACAGTGACAAGAATGGAAGCAATCAGTGACAAGGGTGGAAGCAATCAGTGACATGAGTGGAAGCAATCAGGGACATAGGTGGAAGCAATCAGTGACATGAATGGAAGCAATCAGTGACATGGGTGGAATCAAACAGTGACATGAATGGAAGCAATCAGTGACATGGGTGGAATCAAACAGTGACATGAATGGAAGCAATCAGTGACATGAGTGGAAGCAAGCAGTGCCACGGGTGGAGGCAAGCAGTGACATGGGTGTAAGCAAGCACTGACATGGGTGGAAGCAATCAGTGACATGGGTGGAAGCAAACAGTGACATAGGTGGAAGCAATCAGTGACATGGGTGGAAGCAATCAGTGACATGAGTGGAAGCAATCAGTGACATGAATGGAAGCAATCGGTGACATGGGTGGAAGCAAACAGTGACATGGGTGGAAGCAATCAGTGACATGGTTGGAAGCAATCAGTGACATGGGTGGAAGCAAGCAGTGCCATGGGTGGAAGCAATCAGTGACATGGGTGGAACCAAGCACTGACATGGGTGGGAGCAATCAGTGACATGAGTGGAAGCAATCAGTGACATGGGTGGAAGCAATCAGTGACATGAGTGGAAGCAATCAGTGGCATGGGTGGAAGCAATCAGTGACATGAGTGGAAGCAAGCAGTGAAATGGCTGGAAGCAAGCAGTGACATGGGTGGAAGCAAGCAGTGACATGGGTGGAAGCAAACAGTGACATGGGTGGAAGCAATCAGGGACATGGGTGGAATCAAACAGTGACATGAATGGAAGCAATCAGTGACATGGGTGGAATCAAACAGTGACATGAATGGAAGCAATAAGTGACATGGGTGGAAGCAATCAGTGACATGAGTGGAAGCAATCAGGGACATGGGTGGAAGCAATCAGTGACATGAATGGAAGCAATCAGTGACATGGATGGAATAAAACAGTGACATGAATGGAAGCAATCAGTGACATGGGTGGAATCAAACAGTGACATGAATGGAAGCAATCAGTGACATGGGTGGAAGCAATCAGTGACATGAGTGGATGCAAGCAGTGCCATGGGTGGAGGCAAGCAGTGACGTGGGTGTAAGCAAGCACTGACATGGGTGGAAGCAATCAGTGACATGGGTGGAAGCAAAGCGTGACATGGGTGGAAGCACACAGTGACATGCGTGGAAGCAATCAGTGACATGAGTGGAAGCAATCAGTGACATGAATGGAAGCAATCAGTGACATGGGTGGACGCAAACAGTGACATGGGTGGAAGCAATCAGTGACATGGGTGGAAGCAAACAGTGACATGGGTGGAAGCAATCAGTGACATGGGTGGAAGCAATCAGTGACATGAATGGAAGCAATCAGTGACATGGTTGGAAGCAATCAGTGACATGGGTGGAAGCAATCAGTGACATGGGTGGAAGCAATCAGTGACATGAGTGGAAGCAATCAGTGACATGGGTGGAACCAAGCACTGACATGGGTGGGAGCAATCAGTGACATGAGTGGAAGCAATCAGTGACATGGGTGAAAGCAATCAGTGACATGAGTGGATGCAAGCAGTGACATGAGTGGACGCAATCAGTGACATGGGTGGATGGGTGGAAGCAATCAGTGACATGGGTGGAAGCAATCAGTGACATGGGTGGAACCAAGCAGTGACATGGGTGGAAGCAATCCATGACATGAGTGGAAGCAATCAGTGACATGGGTGGAAGCAATCAGTGACATGAGTGGAAGCAATCAGTGACATGGATGGAACCAAGCACTGACATGAGTGGAAGCAATCAGTGACATGAGTGGAAGCAATCAGTGACATGGGTGGAAGCAATCAGTGACATGGTTGGAACCAAGCACTGACATGAGTGGAAGCAATCAGTGACATGGGTGGAAGCAATCAGTGACATGAGTGGAAGCAATCAGTGACATGGGTGGAAGCATGCAGTGACATTAGTTGAAGCAATAGGTGACATGGGTGGAAGCAATCTGTGACATGCGTGGAAGCAATCAGTGACATGAGTGGAAGCAATCAGTGACATGGGTGGAAGCAATTAGTGACACAAATCGAAGCAATCAGTGACATGAGTGGAAGCAATCAGTGACATGGGTGGAAGCAATTAGTGACACGAATCGAAGCAATCAGTGACATGGGTAGAAGCAATCAATGACATGAGTGGAAGTAATCAGTGACATGAGTGGAAGCAATCAGTGACATGGGTGGAAGCACACAGTGACATGGGTGGAAGCAATCAGTGACATGGTTGGAAGAAATCAGTGACATGGGTGGAAGCAAGCAGGACCATGGGTGGATGCAATCAGTGACATGGGTGGAACCAAGCACTGACATGGGTGGGAGCAATCAGTGACATGAGTGGAAGCAATCAGTGACGTGGGTGGAAGCAATCGGTGACATGAGTGGAAGCAATCAGTGACATGGGTGGAAGCAAGCAGTCGCATGGGTGGAAGCAAGCAGTGACATGGGTGGAAGTAATCAGTGACATGGGTGGAAGCAAGCAGTGACATGGGTGGAAGCAAACAGTGACATGGGTGGAAGCAATCAGTGACATGGGTGGAAGCAATCAGTGACATGAATGGAAGCAATCAGTGACATGAATGGAAGCAATCAGTGACATGGGTGGAAGCAAACAGTGACATGAATGGAAGCAATCAGTGACATGGGTGGAAGCAATCAGTGCCATGGGTGGAAGCAATCAGTGCCATGGGTGGAAGCAATCAGTGACATGGGTGGAACCAAGCACTGACATGGGTGGGAGCAATCAGTGACATGGGTGGGAGCAATCAGTGACATGGGTGGAAGCAATCAGTGACATGGGTGGAACCAAGCACTGACATGGGTGGGAGCAATCAGTGAAATTAGTGGAAGCAATCAGTGACATGGGTGGAAGCAATCAGTGACATGAGTGGAAGCAATCAGTGACATGGGTGGAACCAAGCACTGACATGAGTGGAAGCAATCAGTGACATGAGTGGAAGCAATCAGTGACATGGGTGGAACCAAGCACTGACATGAGTGGAAGCAATCAGTGACATGGGTGGAAGCAATCAGTGACATGAGTGGAAGCAATCAGTGACATGGGTGGAAGCTTGCAGTAACATTAGTTGAAGCAATCGGTGACATGGGTGGAAGCAATCGGTGACATGAGTGGAAGCAATCAGTGACATGAGTGGAAGCAATCAGTGATATTGGTGGAAGCAATTAGTGACACGAATCGAAGCAATCAGTGACATGGGTGGAAGCAATCAGTGACATGAGTGGAAGCAATCAGTGACATGGGTGGAAGCAATCAGTGACATGGGTGGAAGAATTCAGTGACATGGGTGGAAGCAATCAGTGACATGGGTGGAATCAAACAGTGACATGTGTGGAAGCAATCAGTGACATGAGTGGAAGCAATCAGTGACATTGGTGGAAGCAATTAGTGACACGAATCAAAGCAATCAGTGACATGGGTGGAAGCAATCAGTGACATGAGTGGAAGTAATCAGTGACATGGGTGGAAGCAATCAGTGACATGGGTGGAAGCATGCAGTGACATTAGTTGAAGCAATCGGTGAACTGAGTGGAAGCAATCAGTGACATGATTGGAAGCAATCAGTGACATTGGTGGAAACAATTAGTGACACAAATCGAAGCAATCAGTGACATGGGTGGAAGCAAACAGTGACATGGGTGGAAGCAAGCAGTGACATGGGTGGAAGCATTCAGTGACATGGGTGGAAGCAATCAGTGACATGGGTGGAAGCAATCAGTGACATGAGTGGAAGTAATCAGTGACATGGGTGGAAGCAATCAGTGACATGGGTGGAAGCATGCAGTGACATTAGTTGAAGCAATCGGTGAAATGAGTGGAAGCAATCAGTGACATGATTGGAAGCAATAAGTGACATTGGTGGAAACAATTAGTGACACAAATCGAAGCAATCAGTGACATGGGTGGAAGTAAACAGTGACATGGGTGGAAGCAAGCAGTGACATGGGTGGAAGCAAACAGTGACATGGGTGGAAGCAAGCAGTGACATGGGTGGAAGCATTCAGTGACATGAGTGGAAGCAATCAGTGACATGGGTGGAAGCAAACAGTGACATGGGTGGAAGCAAGCAGTGACATGGGTGGAAGCATTCAGTGACATGGGTGGAAGCAATCAGTGACATGGGTGGAAAGCTCTGGGGTAAAAGTTGGGAAGGAGAAGAAGGCTTGGATGCTGTTGGCAAGGAGATGCTGTGAGAGTCCAAAGGAGGAGAGGCGCTTACCAAGGTGCAGTGGGTGTGAATAAAAGCGGAACAGGACAGACCCCTGTCGGACCCTTGACAGATATAGAGGTAGGAGAGGATGTTTCATGATTCCAGAAGGCCTGGCCAGTTGAGTAAGTAGCACTCCGGGCAAGGCAGTGCTTCAGGAACCGAGGTGAGAATGAGCCAGGTGTAGGGTCACGAGTGTTAAAGCAGGTATACCCTCAAGGAAGATTAGGGCAGAGTAGAAGAGCGGGCAGTAGTGAGGAAGGGAGGGATGTGTGGTGATGGCTGTGAAACCCAGGCTGAATGGGACCACTGAGCTCACGTGTCTCCAGGCAAGTAATGAATGGGATAAACAGCAGGAATGATAGGATAAGGCAGGGGAAGCGAGACCACTCGGTAGCTGGTACGGTTATTGGGGTCGGTTGTGGGAGTCGTAGAAGGGGTATGATGGTGGAACCCTTGTAATGGGTTGGAAAGATCCCAGAACACAGGGCAGGGTTGAAGAGTTTCGATAAGCAGCTAGAGCTGAAGGGCGCCAGTTTTTTGGCACTCTGGGGTGTAAAGTGATATTCCGGAGCACATCGTGGGTTGGCAGACCAAAGGATGAGTGCCAGTTCAGTGGAAGATGTAGCAGACAAGTCAAATGAGATCTGGGTAGACAAAAAGACAGAGACAGTTCTGGAGACCAAACACCCCAAAAACGATAGTGCATGCATGATGCGCTTCACTATTTAAATGCACGGCGTACGGGCAAACTATTAATGGCAATCCCACTACGGCTGCCAGCGCCTATGGTAACAAAAGAGGTAATGCTGGAAGGTTTTGAATTAATCATAACCACGGGCACAGCTCTGGGCAACCTTCCAGAGCATCGTACTTTGTCGCCAAGCCATTACAGAAGAGGAAAGACCATATGCAAATCAGCCTTGGTCCCACCCCAAAAGGGCAGTCCAGTTGAACTGCTTGGTCACATCCCTTCTGCACGATAACACAAGCATCCCCAAACATGTTCTGGTCTCGTATGGCCTCATCAGTGATAAGTAGCTTAGGTCTCGAGGCCCAGCAGGCACAGGACCCACGTCTGGGCATACCCGTCCCACTCGGGGTGACAAAGCAAAACTAAAGAGGTGATGGCTGGAAGGTTTAGAACTAATCTGAAACCTCTGGCAATTGCTCTGGACAACTCTCCAGACCATCGTTCTTCGCCTGCCAAGCCATTACAGAAGGGGAAAGACCATATGCAAATCAGGCTTGGTCCCACCCCAAAAGGGCAGTCCAGCACGAACCGGTGGTCACATCCCAGCACCAATGGTGACACAATAGGTTAGTGGTTTGCCTCCTACTCTTTGAAATGTCGATATATGCTGCGTTAACCTGGTGAGTGTGGCAGCCTTCCACCCTCTTTGACATCTTTAGGTTTGTCAAACAGGGTGACTTAAGGAGCGTAAAGTCAGCCCCAGGTCCGTCAGCACGCTGCTGGTTAGTTTTGTTGTATGGAAGGTGGCGGCTTGACAAAAGGAATTGGTAAATAAATGTGAGACCGGTGCATGGCAAACATGCTCCCTGCCATATTGGTAAAAGCAAAACATGTCCTGGCAGGCCATATAACATTGGCGGTGACTACTTTGCCATTTGAATTCATGTTTGCTTTGACCGGGCGTGCTTTCTTTCTTGCAAAAGTGAGCTCATGCACGTGAGCGCCCTGGGGTCTATGGGTTAGTGGCAGTATAGAAAAATGCAGAGAGAGAGATAGATAGATAGAGAGATAGATAGATATATAGACAGATCGCTAGATAGCTAGGGATAGATAGATAGATAGATAGATAGATAGATAGATAGATAGGTAGATAGAAAGAAATATATATAGATAGATTGCTAGTAGATAGATAGAGAGAGAGATAGAGAGAGAGATAGATAGGGCAGTAGATAGATAGGGCGGTAGAGAGATAGATAGATAGATAGATAGATAGATAGATAGATGGATAGATAGATAGATAGATAGATAGATAGATAGATATAGATAGATAGATAGATAGATAGATAGATAGATAGATAGATAGATAGATAGATAGACGGGAAATCATATCGTGCCTCCTTTATTGTATATATTGGCCTAAGCCCAGTCGCTCTGCAAAGAAATCCGTGTTGCAAGGTTCTGACCTTAGATCGATTTAGCTGCCATTTTAGATTCATCCGCCATTTTGATTCTCACTCCAAAGTCACCCTGTGTTCTAAGATGGTGGACAGTGTTCTTCTGCTTGTAACATGGCCGTCTTGACCTCTGTAAACGAGTTAATGCTTGAACTGCCCGTAGGCCAAATGTTAGGGTCATGTAATGAGACTTTGTCCTTCGTTGACCTGTAGATCGAGGATTACCTGTGCCAACGATACTAATCCATGAACATATATTAAGCACAATACTGTTTGAATGCTAAATGTGCACACTTGTTTGACTACATTGTATAGAATATGTACAAAGGCTTAATGTAGAATCCAAAGACACACTGTTGCTATTGTAACCTATTGGAGTATGTATTAAGGATAATCCATAAATGTATAGATGCATAAATTAGGAGCGAACTCGGCATGAACCCCTAGCCCGAGAAATGGTTAACCTGCAGATGGGCTGGACCTCAAGTTGAGAACTGTATAAAAGCACGAACATTCTGATGTACAGTCCCACTCACTTCACACACCGAACAGGGCTGGTATTCGCTGTGTTGTACTGAGGGCCTGATAGCTATCTGTTGCTTTGTCCTTTGAAAACTGTTCAGTTGTAGAATAAAGATCTGTGTATCTTTGTAAGCCTGTGTTGGTATATTTCCTTTTGGGGTACACAGCCTCGATATTCTCTTTTTGCTTTCACAGATGGCGCCCGAATAGGGACCCTCAAGATTGATGCCAGCTCGTACAAGGTTGACACGGCTATCGGACCGGGATCAGACGGTGTAAAAGGGGGCCCCTTACTTGGATGAGAAGCAACACCTCAGCAGCGCTGCACGACCCGATCCCTGGACGGTGAGCATGCGGTCCGAGTCGGCATCTTGATGAGGGTCCATATATCGAGGTGGGCAGATTTGCCGAAATCACCAAACACGAGGGTATTTTGTTTGTTAGAAAATTTGTATCTGATCGGACCTCCTTAGGATTTGATTAGGTGAGTCGTGACTCAATTCTTAAGTATCCTGATAATTTGTTTTAGCGTATTGCACTCGCGAATTCAATTACTGACCATGTAACACCTGTATTCTGATATGCCTGGGAAATTGTCTGCCTGCTTCAGGGCATTATTCCATAAGGACAGACAATCTTTGGAATTTGGCTGACCGGCACCAATGGAGGCGTCGTTGGTGTATACTATGTACTGTAAGCACGGCATTGGTAGTATAGTATTTAATGATATTTGGCACAGACAAACTAGACATGCTTCCGAACTTCAGTGGCCAATCAATGGTAGTTTTGAAATCCCTCGTATTTATTACTTAGAATCTGTATTATTAAAAAAAAAGGCTAGACCTGTAGCGTTTGACGTACTACAAAATTGGAAGAAAGAAGGTTTACAGCAGCTCAAGAGTAGAGAAAAACATGCGCGCCGTCATATGACGAACGCCGAAAAAGCGTTGTTATATGACCAAAATAAACAGTCTGAGTCAGCTAGGAATATGGATGGGGCTTTCTCACTTGGTATCCAGAAAATCTATCCTTCTAAAGACTTTCACGTTTCTGACGAACCTATCGATAAACTGTTAAATGAACAAAGGCCTGGTGCCACTGCGCCACCTCTGTATGTTCCTCTTCCTGCTGTTATTCCTCCTCCTGCTCCTCCTACTCTTCCTGTTGTTCCGTCTGCTGTTCCTCTCCCTCCAGTTGTTGTTTCTCCTTTTGTTGTTGCTCCTCCACCTGCTCCTCCACCTTTGCCTGCTGTACCAGTAATAGCCCCTCCATTAAAGTTGCCTACTCTCCCTCTTCCAAGTGGTTCTACACTGCTTGTAGTAGATCGGGGAGCGGGTCCGAGGGTTGTCACTCGTAATACTGTATCTTCAGAGAAAAAGCGTGAGTTAACTGTGTGGGCTAAGCATTGCATGGAGAAGGGTGAACAAGCTGATGTTTTTGCCACACTTTCTAATATAGACAATTTTCCTGAGAAAACCGTTTTTATTGAGGGATTAGGGATTCATTTATGTGTAATGTGGGACAGGTTAACTGATACAGATCTCCCACAAGGATTGAGGGATTTGAATACTTTAGCGTTCTCTAGAAATACTGCAGAGAAAGTGCAAGAGCATGTTGAGAGGGTACTTGAGTATAGAAGGGAGCTGGAAAAGTTACGGAATGAAGATGAAGATGGAGATAGTTTGGATGTTATGTTCGTATAGAAACGGTTCCTTCCTTGACGCAAATCGATAACAGAGGAAATGTGGATTTGCACGAAGGACGCTATTAGATGGATCTCAGATACATCGATAACTCCTGTTGAAGTATATGACACGTATAGGCAGTATACGCCAGAAATGCAGAGGAAAGTGATACAGGTAATGGTAGAATACCTACAGGATGAGTGTGTAAAAAGAAAGATTTATTGTCCCGCAGAGTTATTGAGAATTTACAAGAGAGCTTTTTCGTTTGACACTTCTCCGGCTGCTTTAGCACTCGATTTGGCTCTGTTGCTTAGTAAGCGTTCGGAGTTGCCTACTTCTCAGTTGCCTATGAGAGAGGTTCCTCCGACATATGTCCCGAAACATCGAAGCTCCAGCAGATGCCGGAACAGGTGTACAAGTCCATGAAATTCCTGCACATTATGTGTCACAATTTGTTCACGTCCCGTTCTCGAGACAGGAAGTGAACACCATTAAACAGTCTATTCCCGACATTAGAAAGAATCCGACAGGGTTCTACAAAGAAATAGAGTCTGTTTTGCAATCATCGGTATTCACTTTAAGTAATATTGATTTGTTATTTCCTGTACTCCTACCTGTGGATTTGTGGAAACAGGTTAGAACTGTGGATGATGAACCAGGGTTAGGAGATACATGGACTAACATAGTTAGCCTCGATGGAGAAAGGCCAGCTGACGAGAGACCACCTCAGGTGATACTAACTTTGCCTGACAGAATAGTTACAAAATTAAAAACTATAATTCCGGGAAAGAGAATGATTTGGGACAAGCTTACTGCCTATGTCCAAGAGAAGTCTGAGGGTGCTACCAAGTTCTTTAATCGGATCGAACAGGTATTTTCAGATTTCAGTGGACAAGACTTAGGCACAGAGTCTGGGAAGAGATTATTCGTGGACAAATTTGTGCGTGGATTGCTGCCTGACATCCAGTTGCAAATGATGTCCACTGAGAGCGCTTGGCAAGCGAAGTCTCAATCAGAAGTACTGCACATGGCTCAGTACTACGAGAATCGTGTCAATGATGAAAAGGAAAGAGTCGAAAAGAGAAGAGGTGATTTGAAGACAAAAGTACTATTGCAACAAATTGTTAGAGGCCCTAAAGGGGGTAATTTACAATTTAGAGGTCAGTATGTCCCGCAGGGTAATGCGCCCTTGGGTCCTGTAAACATTAACCAGTGTGCTTATTGTAGACAAGAGGGTCATTGGCGTGCACAATGCCCGATCCTCCGACAGAGGTCAAATAACACATTCGGGAATATGGGTAGACGATCCAGAGGCCGCCCAGGTGTAGGGGGTCCTGGCAGAGGTCAGTTTTCACAGGATTCACAGCAACCTTTTTCGCAGGACAATCAGGCATCGGGTGTGGACAGTACAAACATTTTTGATCATCCCTCTGCTGCTTACCTCTCTGAAGAACTTCCTTTTGATGACATTCTGTTTCGCTAGGATTGCCCGAAGCAGGGTTTGGAACCAACACCTATTCCCGTTAATCAGAAAGGTCACTACGTTGAAATGTTAGTGGGAAATAGGAAACATCTATTCTTGATAGATACAGGGGCACAGAAGTATTCCATTGATCATTCTCGGGTTCCAAACATTCCACTGTCAGGGCAAACTAATGTTCTGTAGGGTTTTCTGGCACACCAGTCGTTTGTCCGGTTTCTTCGCCAGTACCTATTTCTTTGGGTCCCTTTACGGACCACTGTCCATTCCTTTTGACTACCAATTGTGGAGAGAATTTGTTGGGGTTTAATCTGTTGAAGGAGTTAAATGCGGTAATTCATTGTTCTTCTGATGGAGTGCGTTTGACGATTTCACCACAGCAACTTTCTGTCTCACAATTCTTGACCAGACCTTTGCTGCCGGAATTTAGAGATGTTCCGGAGTGTTTATGGGCTATTGACCATAATGATGTCGGTGTTTTACAAATTGAACCTGTCAAAATTGTCTTGAAACATGGAGTAAAGCTGCCACGTATTCCACAGTATAAGATCTCGGTCGATAGTGAGCAACTTTTGAAATGCATCGTCTCTGATTTTGTGCATCAAGGGGTGATTGAGGAAATTGCAGGTAGTTTTTGCAATAGTACGATTTTGTCCGTGTACAAAAAAGGCGATAATGCAATTCCTTTTCATTTCATAATTGATCTACGTGCCATTAATAAGATCATTGCTCCACAATTTCCAATTGTGCCTGATGTGACGACAATATTAACTATGATCCCGGCTTCAGCTACTCACTTTAGTGTTGTGGACCTAAAGAATGCTTTCTTTAGTATTCCGATACACAAAGTCAGTAGATACCTGTTCGTGTTCACCTTAGGGGGACACTCGTTTACCTTCACCCGTGCACCGCAAGGTTACATGGAAAGTCCTAGCATTTATAGTAGGGCTTTGAAAGAGCAGCTCGATACCCTTGAGTTGCCCTCTACATGAGGGCAACTCAAGGGTATGTACACTATTGTACACTACTTCAATATGTTGATGACTTGCTTTTAGCTGCTGACTCAGAGAGCGCTTGTAAGGAGGGCACTGTGTTGTTACTTATTCACCTGGCTAAACATGAACATAAAGCTTCGCTTAAAAAATGTCAATATTGTTTTCAGGAGGTCGCCTATTTAGGCTATCTCCTGTCAAAGGAAGGAAGACGGTTGACACCTGAATGAATAAAACTCATTTCTAGCATGTCTGTCCCAAATACGCAGAAAGAAGTTAGAGCCTTGATAGGAATGGTTTCTTACTGTAGGCAGTGGATCCCGAACTTCTCCTTAGTGATCAAACCAATGCTGGCTTTGATGAAGAAGGGCATTTCTTCGCCATTGCCGTGGGACTTGGTACACCAGCAATCATTTCATCTGCTCAAGACTGCGTTGTGCTCGGCACCAGTTTTGGGCACACCAAACTATGAAAAGGCCTTTGTGTTGTATGTGCATGAATGTGATGGATGTGCTTTGGCTGTATTAACGCAGGAACATGGAGGGAAGAATAGGCTGTTCGGCTACTTTTCTTCTGCCCTAGATCCTGTAGCATGCACTTTGCCAAGATGTTTGCAAGCTGCCACTGCTGCTGCTGCGTCTGTGAAACAGAGCGAGGGAATGGTCCTAGGCCATCCTTTAACCCTAATGGTACCTCACTCTGTAGATGTTCTACTGAACAGAACTCAAATGCAACACCTCACCTCCGCACAATTATCAAGATATGAATTGATCTTGTTTGCACCACACATACAAATCAAGAGGTGTTGTGTTCTTAATCCGGCTGAACTTTTACCTTTCCAGCAAGGTACTGCTTGCAGTGACGAAGAGTCACATGACTGCCTTTACAATACTGAACAAGAGACAAAGGGTAGAATTGATCTGAAAGACACTCCTTTGAACAATCCACAAGGGGAGCTGTTTTGTGATGGCTCCTACTTCAAACTTCCGGATGGTACATCCACAGCTGCTTATGCAATCACTATATTGAGCACGGTCGTGGAAACCAAGAGAATCACGCATAACTCTGCGCAGGCCGCAGAGATTATTGCATTGACCGGAGCTTGTGAACTTTCCGAAGGGCTTACAGTGAATATATATACTGACAGTCAGTATGCCTTTGGGGTGGTTCACAACTTTGGGAAACTTTGGTCAGAAAGAGGGTTCTTGACTTCACATGGCTCCTTGTTAGTACGACTACTCTCATCGCTTGCACTCCCTACTCAGCTAGCTATCATAAAATGCGTGGCGCATCAGAAGATTGTAGACAATGTAGGAAAGGGGAACGCTTTTTCTGACCAGATAGCCAAACAGACTGCCACTGATCTCTCTTCAGACATGTATACTTCAAGGGAAGCCACAAATGCTTGTACTATGGATGAGGGTATTGATTCCGTAAGGGATATCCAAGCCGATGCCACGTTAGAAGAGTCCAAGAAATGGGCTGAGGGCTTGGGGAAACTTGATGATGATGGGTGTTGGGTGGACAGAGTTGAAGGGAAGTGGTTACTTCCCGACGCATATATTATGATGATGGTTGTTATGGCTCATGGTCCCACACACATATGTGCTCGTAAAATCACGAAAATGTTGCAAAAAGTATGGGTAAATGACAAAATCTCTAAAGTAGCTGAACGCTTTGTTCAGGAATGCATGATTTGTTTGCAGCATAATGTGGGAAAGGGCACATCAACTCCTAGGGGTAGCTTTGGCCCACCTTCTGTCCCCTTTGAGGTCATCCATTTTGATTTTATTGAGATGGAGCGTTGCAATAATCTAAAGTATGTGTTAGTCATCATCTGTGCTTTTAGCAAATGGGCTGAGGCTTTTCCGGTTAAAGACGCCACAGCCATGACCACTGCAAAGACTATGTTAAAGGAATACTTCCCGAGATTCAGGTTACCAAGAGTCATCTGGTCGGACAATGGTCCACACTTTATCGCTGCTGTAATTCTGCAGATATGCGCAGGATTACAGATCGATAAACGGTTCCATTCCGCCAGACATGCTCAGAGTGCTGGCTTAGTGGAAAGACATCACGGCATCATCAAGAACAAGCTCGCTAAGACGTGTGCCGGCACCAAACTAAAATGGCCGGATGCCTTACCGATCGTGTTGTTATCAATGCGAACAACCCCTAAACTAAGACTGGGCTTTCTCCCTTTGAGGTGGTTATGGGGTGGCCTGCTAATATCTGGAATATTCCGAAGTGTCGTTCTTTGCGAAATGTTGAAAATCTACTTCTCTCCGACTATTGTAGCCAATTGACAAAAAACTTGTATTTGATTTAGCACCAGGTGCGTGAGACTTTACCTGTGCGATACGAGGGTCCCGGTCTCAGC
This sequence comes from Ambystoma mexicanum, assembly GCF_040938575.1. NCBI lineage: Eukaryota > Metazoa > Chordata > Amphibia > Caudata > Ambystomatidae > Ambystoma > Ambystoma mexicanum. The sequence goes on from NC_090929.1 coordinate 1,667,991,378, forward strand.
ATACGACCTGGGGAGTGGATCCTTGTGAAATCCTTTGAGCGATCTTCCCACCTCGCACCTCGTTGGCAGGGTCCCTTCCAAGTCCTGATGGTCACACAGACTGCAGTGCGGGTGGCATGCCGAAAGAATTGGATTCATGCGTCGCACACCAAGAGGATTCCACATCCAATGCCACACAATACAGAAGAAACAGAACCCCTCACCAATGCTGTAACCAACGATCCCGAAGCAGCAACTAGCATCGAGAGTGCATCGGAGACTCTCCCTGATCCCGTGAGGTCTGGGGAAACAGCCATCTCATCTCCACACACTCCAACCATTTTGTTTCTGGAAGTGATCCCTAACTGTGTCTCTGACCTTGCTTCCGCTCATCCACCACTTCCAGTGGGAAGTGACGACACGTTGTTCGTGGATCAATCAGTACCAGGGATCACAAGGTACGATCTGCGTCCAAGGAAATAGACTTATGGCACGGTTCGGCTGTGCGATCAAGGAAAAATCATCAAAGGGCTTGTCTTTTTGGGCCGATCAATTTTGCAAAAGGGGATTCTGTTGGCTAGGGTTTGTGGAAGGACTAAGAAGACGCTCGGCCTGGAGGTCGCCAGCAAACTAACATTGGTGCTTTCGTCTGAAGATTACAATGCCTGCAACCGCTTCCGCTCATACAGAACTGATAAACGAACGTATGACCAGCTGTGAAAATGGACAATCCGTTATGTGGGCCTCGAAAACGTACTGCTGTCTTGTGATAATGTTAATTGGTTTTATAATAGTCATTGTCTTAGGTTTATGGTATCTAGAAGAAGTACATCTGCTTGAGAATTTGTTGCTGACCTACTGTTTCTACTCCTTTCGTGCATCTGCATACTCTATCTCCTAGAGACTCTCAGCACAGACAGATATATCATAATAATATACTATTACTCATTATGAATGCTACACATGCCATTTTTAACAAATCTAATTGTTGGGTCTGTTCACATTTACCGCAACACGGGGATAAGGGGCTAAATTGGTATATTCATCCTCTACCTTTGACAACAGCATGCTATGCTTCTCTTAGAGCACTATTCTTTGGCCGCTGGAACGATAGCATCTCAGGGAACTTCGATGGGACTAAATTAAATCAGTTTGAAAAACGTGTTCTGACTCCCTTGGGATGCTCGCTCTTTGCAAATAGGAGTAAGCCTAACGTTGCTTCTATAAGGCCTTCCGATAGACTGTCCCAACCTTTTCAATCTTTGATCTCTTTCAAAATGGCTCCTATAGGCAATAAGGATGCCACGCCTCCTTCCTACACTGTCAATCATAGCCCCGATTCAGTTTCTTTCTGCATACAGAGGAATGGTACTCAGTCAATGGCTGATTTTAAAGGTTGCGCCAACGTTGCGAATTTGACTAGTGAGGACAGACCTTTGTATGTAGGCGAACCTGTCTACTTTGTTTGCGGCAATGTAGCATTTCCATGGTTACCCAGGGATTGGCAGCAAACTTGTTATTTAGGGATTCTGTTACCCGGGGTATTCATAGCGAGTACTGTAGAAATTACAAAGGCTCGTCCACGGCGGGACGAGAATGGTGATACTTCAGCACAAATTCTGGGCGATGTAGCTAAATCCTTTGTGCCATTTTGGGGACAAATAATGAACTCTGAAGATATCAGGAGACTAGCGAGAGTACTGGAGAGGACCATCAACCGGACCACTGACATACTCTATAATATGACTCTAGAACAGAAAGCAATAAGGTTAATAGCACTTCAGAACCGGATGGCTTTAGATGTCATCCTGGCTGAACGTGGAGGGGTATGTAAATTAGTGGGGTCCGCTTGCTGTGTTTTCGTGCCAGATTCCTTCTCAACTATTTTATTTATTTATTTATTTTTACATTTGTAAAGCGCACTACAGCCCAAAGGCATTGAGGCGCTTTTAGGCAAGTGTACATAGTAAAATTACTGTTACAGTCTGTATTAGCTTAGTTGCAAGGAAAAAATACATGGTGAAAGGATTACGGTTACAATAGGTGGTTACTTGGTTACAAAGTGGAGGATCAGAGATGCTTGATTACAAGATACACACTACATTTTGGTGCGGAACTGCACTGATGTTAACGGGTCAAACAAATAGCCTAGTTTTAATGGCTTTGCGGAAGGCTAGGTGAGAATCAATTCCCCTAAGGTGCGAAGGTAGGGCGTTCCAGTGAGTGGCAGCCATGGTTGGGAAGCTGGAGCCACCTGCACGGACTCTACGGGAATTGGGCATAGAGATCAGGTTAGTGTAGGGCAGTCTGGACGGCCTGGAAGATGTAGGCATAGATATGCGTTGAGCCAAGTAGGGGGGTGCAAGATCGTGGAGGCATTTGTGCATGAGGGAGAGGATTTTGAAGGTGATTCTCTCCTTAACGGGTAGCCAGTGGACCTGTCTTCTCAGGTCGGAGATGTGCTCCTTTCTAGAGAATCCTGTGGCAGCCCTCAGGGCGTTGTTCTGAACTAGTTGGAGTTTGGCAATATTTTTGCCAGAGGTACCACAGAGGAGAGCGTTGCAGTAATACATTCTTGAACCAATCGTAGCCCTAGCAATGGTAAGGCAGTTCTGTGAGGTTAAGAAAGGTCTTGCTGCATTGAGCAGTTTGGAATAGTATGCCGAGGAGGAGGCAATGGCATTGACCTGTTTATTCATAGTGAGATTAGAGTCGAGGTACACTCCCAAGGTCTTGACTGTTTGGGATACTGTGATGGATATATTATCAATAATGAAGGAGCAGTATTTTTTGTCGATGTTACCCAAGACGGTTGGTGAACCAATAAGTAAGAGCTCGGTTTTCTCGCTGTTAAGGCACAGCCAATTTTCTGCTATCCAGGCTTGGATGGTACAGTAAATGGAGTTAAGGGTGGTCGTGTCTCCCTCATAGTCACCTGTAAGCGGGATGAGCACCTGGGTGTCATCCGCATAATTGGTGTATGAGATGCCTAGAGTATCGAGCAAGTTGAAGAGAGGCCTTGTGAAAAGGTTATATAGAGTAGGGGCGATGCAGGAGCCCTGGGGCACCCCAATTTTGATGTGACTGGGAGTGGCGCACGCTGAGTCCGAGAAGACTTTCATAGCCCTTTCCTGAAGAAATGAGGTGATCCATGCACAGGCTTTGGGGGAGAAGTTAGCTGCAATGGAGAGGTGATGGCAAAGCGTGTTGTGGTCAACGAGGTCAAATGCGGCAGATAGATCGAGGTTCAGAAGGAGCGCAGGTTTGCCAGCGTCTATGATGTCTAGGCAATACATAATCTGCATGTCCTAAGTTCAGAAGTGCATGTTTCCGAGGGAAACTGGGATCTTAGCGCTTGGTTCTGGGACTTCTTGCGATCTTGGGGATGGAAGCTACTTTCGGTCTTGCCGATCATTCTAGGAATTATACTGTTTCTTTGTTGTTGTATACAATGTCTTCCTGGTATATGTTCGATGGTAGGGGGATGTTGCACACAGGCGATGGGTACGTTAGGACGCAAGGCATACACCCCAGAGAAGAACTCCAATGAATGTGTGCTGAAAGAAATCTTAGTAACTGATCTTATGGCAATTGACATCTCCGGTAGTGACTCAGGGTGTATGGACATTGTGACGTGGAGTTACTTGTAAAGTGACTAGAAGTAGTATAGCGCTTGACTTAGGCCAAAAGGAGGGTTTGTTAGACGGGAAATCATATTGTGCCTCCTTTATTGAATATATTGGCCTAAGACCAGTCGCTCTGTGAAGAAATCCGTGTCGCAAGGTTTTGACCTTAGATCGATTTAGCCGCCATTTTAGATTCATCCACCATTTTGATTCTCACTTCAAAGTCACCCTGTGTTCTAAGATGGTGGACAGTGTTCTTCTGCTTGTAACATGGCCATCTTGACCTCTGTACATGAGTTAATGCTTAAACTGCCCGTAGGCCAAATGTTAGGGTCATGTAATGAGACCTTGTCCTTCGTTGACCTGTAGATCGAGGATTACCTGTGCCAACGATACTAATCCATGAACATATATTAAGCACAATACTGTTTGAATGCTAAATGTGCACACTTGTTTGACTACATTGTATAGAATATGTACAAAGGCTTAATGTAGAATCCAAAAACACACTTTTGCTATTGTAACCTATTGGAGTATGTATTAAGGATAATCCATAAATGTATAGATGCATAAATTAGGAGCGAACTCGGCATGAACCCCTAGCCCAAGAATTGGTTAACCTGCAGATGGGCTGGACCTCAAGTTGAGAACTGTATAAAAGCATGAATATGCTGATGTACAGTCCCACTCACTTGACACACCGAACAGGGCTGGTATTCGCTGTGTTGTACTGAGGGCATGATAGCTATCTGTTGCTTTGTCCTTTGAAAACTGTTCAGTTGTAGAATAAAGATCTGTGTATCTTTGTAAACCCGTGTTGGTGTATTTCCTTTTGGGGTAATCAGCCTCGATATTCTCTTTTTGCTTTCACAAGAGAGATAGATAGAGAGATAGATAGATAGATAGATATATAGAGAGAGGGAGAGATAGATAGATAGATAGATAGATAGATAGATAGATAGATAGATAGATAGATAGATAGATAGATAGATAGATAGATAGATAGAAACGTCCATTATGCAAAGGAGAGGATGAAAGCTGGACGGGGCGGAGCGGGACGTGGGACGAGAGGGGAGGAATGGGTTACGGAGCGATACAAATGGCGTAGCGAGTGAGAGAATGCATGAGGGCAGGGCCGTCCTTGGGGCAGGGTCGCCTTCCAAGGTCTCCCCCGAGCTGGCATGGTGGGAGAAGGCGCAGTAGGCTCACGGGAGCGGTGTGCAATTAATAACAAGAGGGCACTGAGGCAAACATGGGCCCCCCCCATGACCAGGGATGTGCAGGGGGAGGAGCCAAATTTGTGTCATGCTGCTTTGCTGCCCGGGGTGCTGCCGCCGCTATGGCCGACCCTGCATGAGGGTGTTGGGGTGGGCGGGGAGGAGGGGTTTGGGGTGGTAATGGTGCAAGAGGTGTGCCCCAGAAAATGGAAGATGGAAGCTGGGGGGAATTGCAGGAGTATGGTGAATCCCAGGGGGGGCTGCAGGACTTCTAGGGTTTTCCCCACAAAGAGTGGGGAGGGGTGAGGGGAGGTCAGTGGTTGGATGAAATTCAAGAGAGATCCAGTTCAGAACTTCCATTGTGCAAAGAACAATGGATATTACCCAAACTGACCTTTTACAATTGACCTTTTGTCCTAATTGACCTAATTAAAGTGGTCCTAATTGACATTCTGCACAATTGACCTTTATATTATTTTAGTTATTTTATGTATGTATTGGGTTGGTTTTGGATTATAAATAATATAAGGGGATTGGCTAGAGGGTGGGCGGCTGCGGGGGGATTCCCTCCGCATATATGTCCTAATTGACCTTCTAAATTAGGTCAATTCTCCCGAGGTCAATTCTCCCGAGGTCAATTGTGAAACGGTCAATTAGTATACAACGGAAGAAGTAAATGTCAAAATGGATACATTTCACACTTATGACATACAGTGGTTGAAAGACCTGTAAGGATTTGCCACTGTTCAAAGATAGTGCAGGCAATGTTCTGTAATGTGGGCCCTATTTTATGCTGAAAGGTGCCACTTTATATAGTGGAGGAGGGAGCCTCCTCGACACCCCTAGCTAGCTGGACTTGAAATAGGATGCTGGTCTGTATGAAGAAGATAAATGATCCAGACCCGACTCGGCTCGCGAAGACACAGTAGAAACCTGGAGCCCTGCAAGGAGAGGGCTGTAATGACCGTCTGGGGGAACGTCTGCAAGTTAACACTATCACATTGCTATCAAGGAGCTTATTTCCCGCGGGGCATCGAGGGAGATGGAAGCGCGTCTCCGTCAAATGCAATCTCCCCAGATTAAAACCTATCTCTTCAATATGAGGCCCAATTTATTTCCTCTGAGGGATAACACATGGGGATGGTTTAAGATAAAAGATAAAGCGGTTTTTCGCATCTAGAAAGTTTACGGAGGAGCGAGCGGAGAAAGACATTGAGGACTTCATTTTAAATTGAGCCTATTATGAAGCAATCAGACGCTAATTCTTAGAAGCCATCATGCTACAGCTTGGAATTAGTTTGTGGCATCAAATTATGCATTGTTTCTATGAATGACAAATCTTTTAATTACAATATTATCACATATTTAAAGGATGCATGGCTAATTAGTATGAGACTTGAGCACTGAGAGTAGATGAGGTAATTGACTGAATTTGCTCATGATGGATTTGTTGCTTGGAAGCTCCGACAGGATGAAATGACACTGTGTTATCACCGAAGCATTAGCAGAAATGATATAAACAAGCAATTCGATTGTTTCTTTTCTTTCACAAAATGATTGCCAATTCCATTGGAGAAACACAGGCAAAGAACTGAATTCTAGCATTTTTGAGTACCATTCGATTTGCTTTTCACATGGTTTCACATGGTCCACAACAGCTTGGGAGGAGGTCAGTTTTCCAAAGATCTGTACAACTTTTTAAAGATGTTTTGATCTTATTGAATCATTATATGAGACAAGACAATGAGGCAAAGAAATGGCAAGGAATGCCACTGTTGCAGAACCACCAACCTTGTCATGAATGCTTCCCCTACCACTATACTATCTCTGATCCCTCTTTACCACAGCGACTTGACCTCACGGATGAAAATGTGACTCAACCTGTGTGATGAAATGGCTTCTGTTCTGCAGACGTGCAAGGGTGTGTACCCACTGAGCAACCACTTACTCAGCCCTCACACTTCTGCAAACCAAGAGTGATCCCAATCATAAAGGTAAAACAGGCACAGCCGAGAGATAATCTGCGTTCGCCTTTTGTGGTAACGTGGGCCGAAGAAAGGCCATACTCTCAAGAGGGGTGGAATGGTGACCCAGTAGTGACCCAAATATTGAAGTATAACAGTCCAAAATAAAGGAATGTCCAATCAAGGTACTATACAAATATTTATTACCTTTAATTAACCACACCATCTGCAAACATTTTCTTATAGAAAAAAAGTACAAAACTCACCACTAGGGAAAGAGCAGAGAAGATTCAAGAGAGAGAGATAATGCAACACTGTTGATGAGAATACAGGGGTGAAAGGCAATTCAACAACCACAAGGCTCTTTTAAAAATAATATATCTTTGATGAAGAAAGTCCAGAAGTGACCTAACGAGTCTCTAGGTTGCGATTCTGATCCTCCGGAACCTTTTGGCAGCCCATGGCACAGTCAGCGATAAAAACCCATGAAACAGACTTGAAGTCTGGATGGAGTTATGTGGAGGCCCTGTGGACAGGATCCGCTCATTGCTACTCATCCTCTGCCAAAAGGTCAGACTGAACCTCGCGGAATCCTCGACATGCGAGTAGCTCATGGTGTCCCTCAGGTGTCCACCCTTTCACCCTTAGTGCTCAATGCCTACATGCAGGAATTGCCTCAGGAGGTACAGCAGTACTCGATGTACGCCAGTAATAGCCAGGTTCCCATCCACCTGGACCTCGAGGAGGGGAACCGTGCAATCATCTCATAAGGTTGTGGCTCCATACACCATTGGATGATGGCGAGCTTTCGCTGTTCGAAGAAAAGCAGAGCGATTCACTACTACACGAGAATCCATATCTCTGACTCTCCCTGTGCTTGCTCCTCAAATAAAGACACAACCCCTCCTTCAATGTAAAGCATAACAAACCTGTGTGTAATATTAGATGTGCTCCTTACCCGTTCACCCCAAGACCACCTGAGGCCATTAGAGGCACCAACTTCCAGCTGTTCATGCTCAGAAATAGCCAACCTCCAGCCCAATCCAACTGTTGGGTGGACTCGTCTACAGATTTAGTCATGACTTGTTTTTACTACTGCATTGGTTTTGACTCTGGACTACACCAGGAACCCATCAACATAATGCAAAAAATGCAAAATGAGGAAGCAAGACTCTGGCCCTCATCAGGAGCATGCCGGTCTGGAAAAAATGCCAGTAAAACGCTTGTAATACCGGCTCTGGCATTTTTTCCACACCTGCATACTCCGGGTCTACCCGTAAGGGCAGTGAACCACCAGCAGGCCTGACCTGCCGGTAGTTAAGGTCCCTACCGGCAGATAATTCACTGAAGCACTGGCACCGTTACCAACGGCATCCGTGCTTCAGTGGTTCCCATTCCATGGAAGTCCATGGGAATGACAACTTAGTTACTCCATCCCCCCTAATATCTCGGTAATCGGTATCGGGCAGCGGAGACGGTAATGCAGCTTTCCTGGTTTCCCGCCAGTATTTCTGGTGGGATACCAGGAAAGCTGCAAAGTCCCCCTATGGCCCTCATACAGCTTTTCCAGTGCCGTTATAACGTGCCTGTAATTCTGTTTACCGGCACGTTACTGTACCAGCAAAGCACAAGTTTGCCAGTGGGGTGGCCCAGACCTGGAGGTAATTCTGCCACACCACCTGCAAAAATAGCCAGTATTACTGGCACCGGCAATGGGACTCCGTGGAATGAGGATTTACCGCCCTTACCGGCACTTGTAATCTGGCGGTAATTCTGCCAGACCAAGTGCTGGCAACGGTGTAGTACCACCAGGATACCGGCAACCTCTTGATGAGGCTCTCTTTTTTAATCTGACGAAATCCAGGCACACAAAGCAAGTCAACACCGAGCGAAGGGGAAGAGAGAACACACTACATTCGTTTCTCTTTAGGTATATTTGACGATGTTACACTCCTTGAGCCATTCTAAAAGTTTGACCTCCACGACAACCAATCAGATCTCAATACGCTTCAACCAAACTCTCCTCAGTCTGGAAACGCAATAAAGATCCAGGGAGCCTTTTGACTCTGTCATGAAACGAGACTTCACTTTGTCATTTGTCATAAAGTTGTGATTCTCTCTCTCTCGCTGTCTCTCTCTCCCCCTCTCCGTCTCTCTTTCTCCCCCTCTCGCTCCCACTCTTTCTCTTTCTTCTGTCTGTCTCTCTCCCCCTCTCTCTCCCTCTCTTTCTCTTTCTCTTTCTCTCCCTCTCTCGCTCTCTCTTTCTCTCTTTCTCTCCCTCTCTCCCTCTCTCTCTGCCGTCTGCCAGTATTTATTAATTATTTAGATGTGACACAGCACACACCCTTTAGTGACGTGCTGTAGTCACAACACTCTGCATCACTCTTTCTCACTCAATTGCTATGCCCCCCTCTCACTCTCTCTTTCTTTGCTCCGAGTGATACAACATTTCGCTCTGTCTCCTCCCAGTTTGTGGCCACTTTACCTAGTGGTGCCCCAAATATCTCTCCTTCTCCTCTGTCTACACTGTCTGTGCTCTTTCTGCCTGGAGTGATGTCTGAGGCTGTGTTCACAGTTTTCTCTCTCTTTTTCTCACCCCTCCCACCCCCCCTCTCTCTCTCTTTCTCACCCCCCCCCTCTCTCTCTCTTTCTCTCCCCCACCCTCCCCCTCTCTCTCTCTCTCTCTCTTTTTCTCTTTCCATCTGGGGTATCACCAATGTCGGAATAACACAGGAAACTGTGGAAGGAGATGAGCTTGGTCAGGGGTTGAACGTAGACATGAAACAAAACAGGTGAGATGGCGGTCCCCTGAGGAACAATGCATGTGATGGCCTTAGCCTGAGAGAAAAAGGGGGAGGGAAAGGGTTTGGCAACGGCCAGACAGGAGGGAAGAGAACCAGGCCAGGACCAAGCCAGAAAGGCAGGCCCCAGACAGATGATCAAGCAAGACCGCATGATCAATGGTGTCAAAAGCTTCGGAGAGGTCGAGGAGAACCAAAGCGCCAACTCCACCGGTGGACAGAACAGAGATTCCAAGAGTTTCATAAGAAAAGGGAGAAAAGAGATATGCCAGAATTTAGCCGGAAGCAGAGGATCCAGGGAAGGTTTTTCTAGAAGCGGGATAACAATAACATGTTTAAGGGAAGCAGGAATAATACCTCTATGGAAGGGATGGCTGACAGCAGCCTGGAGCAGAGGAGAAATGTGGGGGAGTATTTCTTTCAAGATACTCAGAGGGGTGGGGGTCTTTATGGGAGGCTGACTTTCATTTGAGGACAGCAGCAGAGATGCCATCTGCCGTAAAGAACATGGACCAGGCTTGAGGAACGGATGGGCTGGGCGCCACAGTAGAGGAGGACGCCATCATAATGGCTGGAGAACCGAGGCCTGCATGTAGTATGTTGATCATGCCAACAAAGAAAGGGCCAGGGAATTACAGAGATCCTGTGATGAGGGGTAGGCTCACAGGTATCAATTGTACTAGTGGAGCGCAGCTCTCTGGGTTTTTTCTATACAGAATCCTTCCACCAAATTCTCTATACCCTCTCTGGAGGGCCTGTCCATAGGGGAACTGGAGAGATTGAACAACAAGAAGTTCGTCTGAGGGGTCTCTGAGGTGGGGACACGTCAGTTGTCTGACATATAACCGACTAGCTCAGGCCTCACCCTCCCCTGCCCCTGTAACCCTACGCCCGAGTAGGTACACTGTGCCACCTGTAGGGACAACAGAAAGACACACTACGTCAGAGGTTGTTTATACTGTGGTATATGTAATAACTGCCAGGGTATTATGCAAGTCTATGCGGAAAGGATGAGCATACTCGTCCTTGGCACTTAAGGGGTTAAAAGGAACCTTTGTGAAACGTGTTTCCCTGTGCTGACTGCTGTCCATGCAGGGCGCTGTGCCCTCGTCCAGGGAGGATCTGGAATGCCATGTTTTGGGCCACGTTCGCGGCATCCTGCTGTGAAATAAACTAACATGTGTTTTTCCAGGTGAGATCCATGGGGGAGCTGGAAGAAGAGGTGTGGAGGGCCTTTGACCCTCTTCTGGTGACCCGCGGGGCACAGC